>NC_056743.1:52885813-53151451 GCF_019279795.1 Protopterus annectens | reverse complement strand
AATTTCCTATATACCAACACCACCCTTCATTTACCATTCCCCTGTGGAATTCACTGTACCAACACCACCCCTCCTTTACCATTCCCCTGTGGAATTCCCTATACCAACATCACCCATTGTTTACTATTCCCCTGTGGAATTCCCTGTAACAGCATCACCCCTCCTTTACCATTCCCCTGTGGAATTCCCTACACCAACACCACCCCTCCTTTACCATTCTTCTGTGGAATTCCCTATCCCAACACCAACTTTCCTTTCCCATTCCCCTGTGGAATTCCCTATACCAACACCACCCCTCTTTTACCATTCCCCTGTGGAATTCCCTATACCAGCACCACCCCTTCTTTACCATTCCCCTGTGGAATTCCCTACAACAATACCACTTCTCCTTTACCATTCCCCTGTGGAATTCCCTACACCAACACCACCCCTCCTTTACCATTCCCCTGTGAAGTTCCCTATACCAACACCACCCCTCCTTTACCATTCCCCTGTGGAATTCCCTATACCAACACCACCCTCCTTTACCATTCCCCTGTGGAATTCCCTATACCAATCCCCTGTGGAGTTCCCTATACCAACACCACCCCTCCTTTACCATTCCCTGTGGAAATGCCTATACCAACACCACCCCTCCTTTACAATTCCCCTGAGGAATTCCCTATACCAACACTACCGCCACTTTACCACTCACAAATAATGGTGCAAGTTTACTCAGTAACAGCACTACCTGGCTGCCAAAGTACTGTCATGCAATTGAATGCTCTTATAAGCTTTTCCATTTTGTAATTACTCCAAGTATTTTGGGTTTCTAATACCATGATGGGAATGGACCCCTTTTCTAAGTCAAAGTATGATTAAAATTCATGAAATTAGTATTGTTTCAATCTTTGATGTTAGCTAGAAGTGCTCTTTGCAGCACCCACAATGTGCCCAGTAATGACTCCTTCTGCAATTCATATGGTGTCACATGTATTGGTAACATATCTAAGTATGATTGTAAATTTTCTTTTATAAGGCCCATTGCTCCTACTACCACCAGATATGTTTGAGTATTTTTTTTCTACATTGCCCTCATTTCTGCCTGCAAATCCTGGTATTTTATGACTTTGTATCTCTCTTTATGTAAGATACTGTAGTCAGTGGGTGTAACAATTTTAGTGATGAATGCTACCTTTGTCTTCTTTTCATGGACTACTATATTTGTTTTCTCTCATCTGTTTTTCAACTGTTCGTAATAGATGATTCCACGTGATATAAACTTCATCATTTTCTGTGATGCTTTGTTGCTCATGTTGCCAGTGTTTTTCAGCTAATTCAATATTATAATGTTTGCACAATCCCCAATACAAAAGCTTTGACACATTATTATGCCTTTTAGTAAAGAGTAGTTCTGTTACTAGTATTTCACAACCAGCAACAAGATGTGCAACTGCTTCCAATTCTGTTTTACAAAACTTACATTTGTCTGTTTATCCCACAAGTTCAATGGACTCTATAAACCCAGTATGTAGTCCACTATTTTGGGCTGCCATTATTAACCTTTCTTCTTTTGGTTTAAATTCACTTCTCCTTAACCATTTCTACATTCCATCCTGATTAACATGAGGTTGTTCCATGAGTTTTCTATACTTGCAATTATATTTATGCATTTTCTACATTTCTCGTCTTCTCACCTGATCCTTTACCTTATATTCTTTCGTTTTTTGGCACATTGAGTTGCTGCCTGATTTTTATCTACTTCTGGTTTGATTTCCATTCCCACTTGACTCCAATATCCTTCTGCTAAACTAAGCAGGGAAGTCAGCTTAGACATATTCTCCTCATGTTTCAAAACATTCACTGCATTTGGCTATTGTGTGATCAGCAGATATGTATGCAGTTCCACGATTGCAGATCTAGACATGTAATCAGTTTCAAGGAGGCCCATCCCTCCTTCAGAACAGGGAATATATAATCTTGGTATGCACTGATTTTTATAAATCATTTGGTGAGCATAAAGCATCCTTCTTGTTTTCCTGTCTACTCTATCCAACGCACTTTGGGGCCAGTCAATCACTCCAAAATTATAATTTAGGACAGGAAGAGCAAATTGGTTTATAGCTTGGATTTTCTTCCTAGATGTCAACACAGTTTTCAGTATTAATTTTAGTCTTCTAAAATATTCCTTATTAAGTTTTATTCACATTTGTTTGTGTTTTATCATTGATCCTTCATCAATTCCCAAGAATTTGTACACTCCCTCTTGCTCGAGTTCTTTTATATCACATTTGTGTCCCAAACTGATGTTTTTTTGGTGCTGCAGCTTTCCTGTGTTAAAGGTTGTTTTTGCACATTTATCAAGACCAAATGGCATTCTTCTATCATCTGAAAAAGTTTTGAACACTTGCAGTTGTACTTTCAGTTTCTCATCTAATGAACTATGCAGTTTTAAATCATCTACAAAAAGATGATGAAAGGTCTTTACACTTTGTTGTTTTCCAGGAGCCAATTTGTAGCCATGACCTAATCTGTTATGTAGACAGCTTAATGGGTTAAGAGCACGACAAAAGAGCAGTGGTAACAGAGAGGCACCCTGGAATATTGTCCTTTGAATTTTTATCCTAGGAATAATAATTTGTCCTTTATTATGGCTTAACTGCAAAGTGGGTTGCCACTGTTCCATGGTCACTGTAATGTAGTAGATCTGTGTAGGGTATATCTTATATTTTTAAGCACTCTTTTATCCATGAATGTGAGAGACTGTCCGATGCTTTTTTGTAGTCTATCCATGGCATACTTAGATTCTTCCACTTTTTACAGTTCTTCATTATGACTTTATTTAACAGCAATTGATCCTTTAATATGTATGATGTTCTCTTATTACCCTTTTGTTCCATTGCCATGATCGAGTTTTCTTCTAAATGACTATAAACTCTGTTGGCACTGATTCCAGTGCATGGTTTATACGTTGTTGGAAGGCAGGTTATTGGTCTAGAGTTTTTAGGACAGCTTGCAGGTTCACTCTTAAGGAGGAATATAGCTTTTCCTGTTGTTAACCAGGCTGGTGTCTGTTTGGGATATGCATATAAATAGTTCTTACTCATGGCATATCTTCATGTAAGGAGGGCAATACTTTCAGCCAGAATTTAGGTACTGCATGCATCTAAGCCTGGGGTTCCAGAACATCGTCCTGTGCCACATTCTCTTCAGTTTCATCCTGTGTCATCCATGGCTCTTTCATATGGGAACTCACTAGCCTGTCTCTTCACAGCATTGACTGTGTCAGAGTTGCCACAGTTTCCTGTTCCTTCCCTTGCTGTGCAGCTCTAACTGAATGTTTGTACTGGTTTCCTATGAAACTCTCCAAAGTATCTTCATATGGCAACTGATCAGATGTTTCCAGCTGCACTGGTTTCTCGTTAATTTGGGGATCCATTGCTCTATACTGTTGTGATGTTATCAGAGATAGATTTTCTGCAGTAAATCCTTCACTTCGTAGGTAATCCATAACCTCAGTATGCATTTCTTTAACTTCTCCATTGTTACTCCTCTTTTCTGTTTTTCCTCTTTGTTTTCCTACTTTTTGTATTGTAACATTGTCCATGTCCAGATGCCTTTGCCTGTATTTCTCTTCAGACATTGCTGGTGCTGCTCCTTTTGTATTTATTAGTTTTGCTTTCTCCTTTGTATAAATATATTGCACTATATGAAATCACTTTTCCTTACGATGTCCATATTTCTTCTTCAGATGTCTCTTATTCTTCCTTGTTGTTTCATCATGCTGTGATGCAATCTGTGTTAGACTTTCTCCGCTAAATCCTTCACTTTGCAAGTATTCCATAACTTCATATTCTATTTTTTAACTTCTACTTTACTAATTTTCTGTTCTACATTCCTTATTTATTACCTTTTTTAATTGTGAATTTTTCCATATCTGGATGCTTTTGCCTGTATTTCTCTTGAAATATCTTTGGGGCTGCCTTTTTTGTGTGGATTAATTTAGCTTTCCCTTTTGCATAAATATTGCACTAGATCAGATCTCACTTTCTTTCCCATGTCCATATTTCTGTTTTATACCTTTCAAAAATATCTAGATTTTGTTCTTTATATTTTCGTACTTCCTCCTTCCTTTGTCGGTTCTTTTTCCAAACAGCCCAAGATTTCTTCATCTATATAATGATTTTAATAAGCCTGTTGTATTAACAAACACAAATGTCTATTTGAAACTTTTTGTGGAAGTATTTTTCTTGCCTCTAATTTCTCTCAGTCTTTTTGTATATCTTCTGTCTGGAAATTCTGGACTTCTTGCATAATAGTTGTTGTTGTGTCTTTCGGCTTTTAGGGGTCGCCACAGCGGAACTCTGGTCCGCTAATGATTGGTAGTTGATTTTTACGTGCAGAGTTACCAGCCCTGACGCGCAACCTTCAACGAAGGTATGCCCATTCACGCATGTCTCCACGCAGAAGACGCTCTAGCTGAGAATCGAACCAGACAGCATCTTACTGTGAGGCGACAATGCTACCGCAGCACCGACTTCTTGCATAATAGTAACAATACATAATTTCTTTCTTATTCTCAATAGTCCACTCTGTCGTCTTTATTGCACTTTTTATGGTCTATTAGTTTTTGTGATTTTTGTGGACTGCTACTTCCTTCTGCAACAGGGGGGCCATCCACCCCCTGGGCCTGGCCTAGCACCATTGTAGAAATGTTTCCATGTCTTGAGGATTTTACATGGTTATTTTTTCTAGTTCTGGCACCAGTGCACCTACTAGGATTGGGCACTTTTTATCCAGGGACTTGTGCACCCAAACCTTCTGTCCATGATTATGCTATATAAAATACAGTCTATTTATCAGCATCATCTTGGTGAGATTTTGTGACAAACTGGATCCACCACATGAAGGTGCTCACCAAGACTGTTAGGATGAATTCAGTTCCAGCAATGCAGTGATACTATTCTGCTTTGCTTGCTGACTTATCATCTGTCCATTCAGACAATATTTCCTCCGTGAAATTACCTGCATTAGGACAAGTTCTCTTTTTATACACAAATGTACCCCTAAGGACAGAATGGCAGCCTCAATAACAGCAACATATGTTTGCCACTGGGTGGTGCTATCATAATACCCCCTTTTCCATCCTGACAGAATATCTGTGTAGTTCAGTGTTCTCAGAAGATGTAGTGCAGTTCTCTTCTCCCTTTATGGACTGTCCTATATCAATGCACCCCCTTTTTTACATTCACAAATAAAGATGGAAATTTATAGTAAGAGCAATGTCTGAGTGCCAGAGTGTTTGCAAGTAATGTAACGTTACTATACAATATGTTTTCCTCTGCAAAATTCCATACATTAAGACAAGATCCCTTTTCTACTCACAAATGAATAACTAAGGGCTGAATAGCAGTCTTGCAACTGCAAGGTGTGCCTGCCATACTGTAGTGATACTATTATATGTTTTTCCTGAGTGAAAGTCTTTGTATCTCAATACAAGTTTCTCTTTTTGAACCACAAATAATGACAAAAAATCAGCCATTAACAGCAGTGTCTTGACTGTCACAGTCTTCTCAAGCAATGCAATGGTGTTAGGGCTTACTTTATTCTAGTGTGGAATTTCCTTTACAGGTATAAGCTTCACCTTGTTCATAGGTTCATAGGTTCATAGGTTCATACTAGGCTATCTGCCCGAGGGCATTTACAAGCCTAGCCCATCGTTTTGTGGCTTAGGCCACCCCTTTAGTATGGGGAACTATACCCATTATTTTTCTGTGCCTCTGTCGAGCAGTGACACTGAGGTAATCCCTGGGGTATATCTGCGATCTCCCATCCATTGGTCAAGATTTCTCTTGAACAAGGCCAGCGAGGTGCTCTGCCTCACATGTACCGGGATTTTGTTCCACAGCATAGGGAGTCTTTGGGTGATGAATCTATCCCTCCAGCACGTCCTATTAATAGCCGTGTCAAGGTTTAAGTCTCCGCCCTTGTGGCTCTGATGGATCTAGATTTTTGAGGTGAAGCATATTCATCAAATCTGGGTTTGACATGGCCTTGTATGTTAGGCAAAGGTCACCTCTGAGCAAGCGATGGCGACTGAATAGAGCTGGAGTTCTTTCAGTCGGGCAGCATAGGACAGATTTTTGAGACCCTTTATCCTTTTGGTGAGGAACTTTTGTGGCCTCTCCAGCTGCTGCAAGTGTCGGGTCAGATACATTCGAATGGGGCATTGTACTCAATCATTGGTCTGATGGTGATGAGTAAAGGGAGACTATGACCTCCTTGATCTAGATGAGAATCCCTTCATGATAAGGTGGGCAATGTAGAAGGTCTTCCTAACTACTTTAGCTACATGGGTGTCGAATGACAGACTACTATCAACCTGGGTCCCCAGGTCCCTGATAACTTCTTCTGTGCTCAGTGGATTGCCACCTATTTGGTAGCTAGGGGTAACCTTGTTTTTCCCGAAGGGTATGACTATGCATTTTTGGCATTTAACTTTAGGCCGTGGCTCTGGCACCAGTTATCCGTTTCTGTGAGACCCTTCTGAAGGATATCTGTGTCAGATGTGTTTTCTACTATGGCACCCAGTTTGCAGTCATCTGCAAACTTTGTCAGCCATAACCCTCCTGTGTTTGCTTGTACTTCGGAAAAGTAGATGCCAAACAAGAGTGGGCCCAGGACTGAGCCCTGTGGGACACCACTTGTGAAAGGCTTTGAGTCTGACATGGCGCCAGCAGCTCTGACCCTGTGGGTTCTGTCACTCAGCCAGTTTGCAACCCATCTTGTGATGTATGGGTTGACATTTAAGCTGATGAGTTTTTCAATGATACCCGAATGGGGTATTGTATCGAAGGCCTTAGCCAGATCGAGGTAGGCTGTATGGACTGCCTTTCCCTCATCAATGGCTTTGCTGACTGTTTCGAAAAAGTCAACCAAGTTTAAAAGGCATGATCTGCCTTTGACAAAGCCAAACTGGGTTGGATCCAAAGTCTGCAAATTCCCTATGTCTTTATTTATGAGGTCCATTATGATTCTCTCCATGGCTTTGCAGATAAGGCTTGTCAAGCTAATGGGCGGTAATTTCAGGGTCGGTGGAGGCAGCGCCTAAGTGAAGTGGTACCAGAGTTGCAGTGCGGCACTCCTGGAGTGCGTATCCGAGGTAAGACTTTGATTAAACAGCTGTCCTAGCTGTGGGTTTAATTCCTCATTGAGTTCATGGAGCACACAGCCGGGGACACCATCAGGTCCCATGGATGCTGTGTTTTTTGCTTTGGAGAGAGCAGTTCTCACTTGGGCTGGAGATGTTTGGGGGCTGCAATCGTTTGGTATAGATATCTCTCCTTTTGGGGGGGGAGAAGTTTGCACTGAACCTGTCAGCCAGTATGTTGGCAATGTCTGTAGGATCGGTAATCTTCACATCATTTTGAACTAGCTCTGAGCATATCTGGGAGTTTCCTCCCAGGTTTCTAACATAGCTAAAGAAGGCCTTATGATTGTCTTTTGAGTCTTTAGCTATTTTCTCTCGAAATTTGCTTTGGATGATTTTATGAGAGCTCTTAGTTTTTTACTTATAGTGATCAAGGGTGTCTTACCTTTTAAGGATTTTGCTCTATCTTGTAGTAGCTTCCTCCTTTTGTTGTAGAGTTTGTTTATGGCTGGGGTCCACCAGACTGGACGCTTGCCTTTGGTACAAAGAGTCTTTGTTTTGTTTGGGATTGCCTTATCCATGCAGTCCTGCAGGTGCTGGTAGAAGGCATTTGTAAGTGATTCAGCGGCTTGAGTACTGTTTTCCGCCGGCTCGGGGCCTTAAAGGAGACCACACTAGTCTTTAGAAGTGTGAAGTCGGCTTTTGAGAAGTTCTTTACTGTGGTCTTTTTCATTTCACGTGGGGGTGGGACGAGGACCTCCAGCGAGATTAGTTTGTGGTCTGATCTCACCAGTGAGGGTACACCTCCGGGGTTGAACATTGTGCTCCCATGTTCGTGATGATGAGATCAAGTATGTTATCTCCTCTTGTGGGGATGGTGACTAGTTGTTCCATGGCATTTGAGTTTATGAATTCCAGGAACTTTTGGGCTAGGGTGTTTGGGCTTGAGTAGTGTTCCCAGTCTATATTAGGGTAATTGAAGTCACCTAGTATGATGGTGTTTGGTGATACATTTATCCCTCTAGTGTTTTCAGGAAGGCCATGTGAGGTTCCTGAGTTTGTGAGGGTGGCCTGTAACATGCTACAATTTGCAGAGCAGTCTTGCCTATGGTTAATTGCACCTGGATGGTCTCCGATGCATCGTGCGTTGCCACCAGTCTTGAGGTGTGGGTGTCCTTGATGAATATGGATACCCCCTCCTTTCTTGGTATTGTCCAGATTTTGGGGCGGAACGCATGATATGAGGTAAAACCTGATAGCGCCGGGGTGCTCTCAGGAGCCTTGAACCAGGTTTCTGTCACAGCACAGACATCGATGTTCTCCATACTGATAAGGGCCTCAGTGCGTGCATTTTGAGATTTAGACTTCTGGCATTGAGCAGCATTACCCTTAGTTTTTTTCCTATTTTGTGTTCTAGGGTGGTAGGTTTAGAATTTGAGCCTTGCCTAAAAAAGGCACTATGGGGTGGCAAGAGCCTTTGCCAATATCCGGGATCCCAGGGGTGACAGGTGCAAGCCGTCCCTTGCGAAGCAGCGTGGCTTGTCCAGCATGTCATCCCAGGCAGACAGACACTGGATCCGCTTTGAATGACACCAGTGTTTAAGCCAATTGTTAAAGCTGATCATCTTATCTCTGTATTGTGGCATCATTCTTGGTGAAGGTAGGATACTGCTCAAGGTCAGGGTCATACCTGTCTGGGCTACATAATCAGAGAGCTCCTCAATGTCTCTTTTCATGTAGTCCAAGGAGGTACGTCTCAGGTCGTTTACACCAGCGTGGACAATGACTGAATCATATTTGTACCTGCTGTTGAGAGACCTGAGTGCTTGCGTTATGTGGCGGATTCTAGCGCCCGACAGGCAGCTTACTGTGACCTTCTCCTTACTCAGTCTGGTGGCGGGACGTCAGTGTGTCTGACTATGGAGTCACCAATGACTAGTGTGTCTGGCATTGTGTTTGGCCTTAAGGGCTGTGACTGTTTGACACTCTGACTGTGAGGTCTATGTGTTGCAGGTGTTGTGTTCTGAGGTGGTGGTTGTTTGGGTGTCTGCTTTGGTGGCCTCTGCTGTTTTGGTAGATTTTTGATCAGAGCCTCCGAGTATGTCTTTGTGTGTTTATGTGTATGATTTGAGGTTGTAATGGTAATATGTGAGACTGGGTCTATAGTGTGTGTGGTAACCTTCTCCTCCTGACTGGTCTTGCCAGTCCTATGTTGAAGAGCTCAGCCTCCAGTTTGGCCGTGTAGTTGCATCTCTCGCATGTATTTGTGTTTTGTGGGAGGAGGAGAGGGTTGTCTGTGTACATGAGGCAATTGTAACATTGCCTCAATATTCCCAGGTTCACCAGCTGAGCAGGAGAGGACACTAGCAACTGATCCCTCGACATGCTAGAAGGAATAGACAAAAAACTTTAAAAAGATTCGGGGCGTGGGTGACCGAGAAATGGGGGTTGCCTTTTGGGGTACTATCTATGACAAGAGTGCCGTATCAAGGTAATAAGTACTGTAGGAGCAAGTGCTACGTTTAACAGATAGAGAATAGTCTACTTGGAGTCAGGTAGAGATGATCTTTTTAATTATAGGATACGCTGATTAGATCAGTAGTATAGTTCGAGGAAGGTAGTTTTAAGGGAAAATTTGAAGAGTGGACTTTAGGTAGCCGAATAGTTTAAACCTGCTTAACGGCGCTGCCCTAGTGTGCAACAGTAGCAACTCCGCTAAATCGGGCTAAATCGCTAAAGCGTGCTTTATAGCAGGGGCTGGAAAAGACAGGAAATGACCCAAATTGGCCAACAAACCACAAGTCACTGCCTAAACCACTCCTCCGAGGACAAATGAAGGAGTTATGGAAATGACCCCTAGTGGCCAATAAAACTACAGTTTCAAGTCAGTATCCACCTCTCCAGGGGGCAGGGAAGCTGCTCAATGTTAGTCACTGCCACTGATAAACACAGTGTCCCTCCTTCAGCCCAAGCAAAAATGGCCTCACAGAAACTTTCAAACAGTTCAGGAACAGCATGCCTGTAACTGAACTTTTTTAACTCTCAGAAAAGTGGGAAAAAAGCAAGATTTTTTTTGTTTTGTTTTTTACAGAGATAGCAGAGGTTCACAAGTAATATCAAGTTATAACAGTGCAGTAAATGACCCCACACAAGAGTGCTAGGTCAAGGACAGAAAATATGCAAGTTTTAAGAAAAAAACGATTTAAAATTAAGTGCAAACAGGAAATTCAGCAAACAGCTTTTGGTTGTGCTCTAAATACAGCTACTAATACAGAAATCAAGTTTAACAAGCCAGAAAATGCTCAAGCTAGGCAGCTATGCAGAAAAACTTAGCAAATAAACAGAGAAAAATACTTAAAATCTCAAAAGTGGCTCCCTTCTTCTCTCACCGTTTTTTCCTCTTCCCGGCTGCTTCACCAACAGCCAACAAGCCTGAAAAGACGCTCAAACCACGAGGCAACTAGGTTTTAAGAGAGGAAGATGAAGGAGTTATGGAAATGACCCTAGTGGCCAATAAAACTACAGTTTCAAGTCAGTAACCACCTCTCCGGGGGGCAGGGAAGCTGCTCAATGTTAGTCACTGCCACTGATAAACACAGAGACCCTCCTTCAGCCCAAGCAAAAATGGCCTCACAGAAACTTTCAAACAGTTCAGGAACAGCAAGCCTGTAACTGAACTTTTTTAACTCTCAGAAAAGTGGGAAAAAGCAAGATTTTTTTTTTGTTTTTGTTTTTTACAGAGATAGCAGAGGTTCACAAGTAATATCAAGTTATAACAGTGCAGTAAATGACCCCACACAAGAGTGCTAGGTCAAGGACAGAAAATATGCAAGTTTTAAGAAAAAACAATTTAAAATTAAGTGCAAACAGGAAATTCAGCAAACAGCTTTTGGTTGTGCTCTAAATACAGCTACTAATACAGAAATCAAGTTTAACAAGCCAGAAAATGCTCAAGCTAGGCAGCTATGCAGAAAAACTTAGCAAATAAACAGAGAAAAATACTTAAAATCTCAAAAGTGGCTCCCTTCTTCTCTCAGCGTTTTTTCCTCTTGGAGGGTGCTTTGCCAACAGCCAACAAGCCTGAAAAGACGCTCAAACCACGAGGCAACTAGGTTTTAAGAGAGGAAGATGAAGGAGTTATGGAAATGACCCCTAGTGGCCAATAAAACTACAGTTTCAAGTCAGTAACCACCTCTCCGGGGGGCAGGGAAGCTGCTCAATGTTAGTCACTGCCACTGATAAACACAGAGACCCTCCTTCAGCCCAAGCAAAAATGGCCTCACAGAAACTTTCAAACAGTTCAGGAACAGCAAGCCTGTAACTGAACTTTTTTAACTCTCAGAAAGGTTGCTCAACAAATAAATAATAAAATAAAATAAAATATGGCAAATCACTATGGACGGAATACAAGTCTTGGTAGCAATGCTGTATGTCTGCTGCAGTGTTGTCAGGCAGTATAAACATGCTTATCCCCAGATACACTTTTGAATTCTGTAAAAAGATAAACCTGTCTAGTTAAAAAAAGTTTGTTTGCATTTTAATTTGCTCCCCACAGCCCTGTAAAGCCTCAGGTTGTTCTACCGTTGCATCCCCACTCACTGATTCCTGGATCCCCAATTATTCTTTACCAGGGACCTTTGCTGTGTGAGTTTTTGCACTCCTCTGGGAGTTGATCTCAATGATAACTCTTTGCTAGTCCCAAGGACCTTAAAAGCGATCCTTTGCTGTGTGAGTTTTTTATTCCCCTGGGAGTTGATCTCAATGAAAACTCTTCACTAGTCCCAGGGACTTTAAAAGTGATCCTTTGTTGTGTGAGTTTTTGCAGCCGTCTGGGAGTTGACCTCAATGATAACTCTTCGCTAGTCCCAGGGACCTTAAAAGTGATCCTTTGCTGTGTGAGTTTTTGCACTCCTCTGGGAGTTGTACTCAATGATAACTCTTTGCTAGTCCCAGGGATCTTAAAAGCGATCCTTTGCTGTGTGAGCTTTTGCACTCCTCTGGGAGTTGTACTCAATGATAACCCTTTGCTAGTCCCAGGGATCTTAAAAGCGATCCTTTGCTGTGTGAGCTTTTGCACTCCTCTGGGAGTTGTACTCAATGATAACTCTTTGCTAGTCCCAGGGACCTTAAAAGCGATCCTTTGCTGTGTGAGTTTTTACACTCCTCTGGGAGTTGTACTCAATGATAACTCTTTGCTAGTCCCAGGGATCTTAAAAGCGATCCTTTGCTGTGTGAGCTTTTGCACTCCTCTGGGAGTTGTACTCAATGAAAACTCTTCACTAGTCCCAGGGACTTTAAAAGTGATCCTTTGTTGTGTGAGTTTTTGCAGCCGTCTGGGAGTTGACCTCAATGATAACTCTTCGCTAGTCCCAGGGATCTTAAAAGCGATCCTTTGCTGTGTGAGCTTTTGCAGTCTTCTGAGAGCTGACCTCAATTTTAACTCTTCGCTAGTCCCAGAGAATGAAGGATGTGCTGGGGAACAGTGATCATGAAGATTGGGACCTGTCCTTATCATAGCAGCCAGTTATTTGCCCTAGCCGTGAGAGTGGCTAGAGCAATGACATCTGGTGGCTGTTGGTATCCCTTGCATTAATCTGAGATGACCAGTGAGCCTCTTGATCTCCACCAGAGGTTGCACAGGCATTAGCCTGGACATCCTGTGTTTATCAGACTAGTTACAATTTGCACAAGTAACCTTCCTCTGTCAACAGGCTTTATATATTTTTATGATAAACAGAAGTTAGTAGTAAAACTATTATATATTGATAGGTTAGTCGTAAAGCTGTTTTTTTGGTTGTGGAAGTCTACTATACCGTTTTGCTTGATATAGTTTGATTTTCACACATAATTTCTACAAAATGAATTGCAGCCATTTGTAAAAAGGGTCTGCATGTTTCTTTGATATTAACTGACAGCTTTTCTTATCACTTATTATTGTTTCCCTAGTTTATAATTCGTGGCGGTGAGAGCAGAACTGTGTATTTTCTTGGCATTTTTTGTGTTGCACAGTATTTGTTGCAGCATCAGTAGTAAATCTCTGTAGCTAAGTATGCAGCTTTTCATTATTCAGGGATAGCGGTTGGTAATGTTATACAGGAAGCATCATGGCAGAGATCTGGACATTCATTTCACTGTATGGTTTAGTGAAAGACTCTTTTGCATCCCCATTCTGTGCAGTTAAGTGTAATGTTTTTTTCTTTGAGTGTGAAAGCCAGCACCTTTTCTGCAGACAGGTATGGGAAGAAGAGTCCCTTGTAGAAGATGAAAATAAAGGCCGTGATTGTAATTGTGACTGTGACTCCAAATGTGTGTTGTCTATAGCCAAAGAGAACCTGTCAGCTTACCAGTTTCACAAGAGATAGCAAATAAAGGTAGCTCAAGCAGGAACCAAGCCAAAACTTATATAAAAAATACCAAAAGCTCAGATAAATTCCCAGAGTTTAATAAAAAACAAAACATAAGCTTTCACATCTTTCTAGTGCTTCATCAGACATTAAAAGGCTTGTTTTACATACAGTACTCATTAAATAACAAATGACCAAGTCACATGTTATAAAACATCCAATAAAAACAACAATTTCATCTAAAATTATTGCATTTCAAAACATTTAGATCAGACAGCTTCATTTAAATGGGGTATGTAGTCCGCTCTAAAAATGGAAATCCACCTATACCCTTCCCTGTTCATTAAAGAAAAATGTAACCCCCTCTAATATGGTTATAGGAATGATGTTAAACCAAGAGTAATGGAGAGCATGAATATAGGTTTCAGATATGTGTTAACTTATATTATGAGAACGTTGGATATACAAAAGATCATTAGAAAGCATTGCTATATGTTATATTCTTTAGAGAAGCTGGGGAATCAGTTCTTACAGGCAGCCTGCATCAGATTTAGAAATAGCAGGACATTAAACCGCTTCTCTGCTGTAAGAAGTAGGAGAATTACGTAGATGCAAGGTACAGTCATGAAAAAGGGACCTGGCCTTGTTATAAATGTGCTTTTTGTAAATTAATTTATAGAAATGGAAAGGTTAATCGTCCCCTTTAAATAAAGAATTTAGTCTATGTCAATATGCGGACTGTGATAGCGAACGCTTAGTATACAGAGTGCTATGTGAGGAATCTCTAGCCTTCTATATTGGTAAAGCTAACAGAAAATGAAAAGAAAGGAGATGCCAGAATCGATCAGATACTGGGAGAAAAGTAGGCGCAAATGATTTATACATTCTAGGGACTAGCGTGTTGCCCATAGATCTAAGTTTGCAGTGTTAACTGTTCTTAAACAACATATTACGGGGGATGACAGTGTTTTGTTAACGGAGGGTGAATTTCCTTTTTCAGAGTGGACCACATCACAGGTTTAAATGAAGCTGTGTCAATCAAATCAGTTCTGAAATACAACCATTTTAGATAAAATTGTATTTTTATTGGATGTTTTACAACATTTGACAGCAACCTTTTCCTTTTTAATGAGTATTGTATGCGGAAAAAAACCTTTTTAATGCCAGATGAATCACTTGCGTGGTGTGAAAGCTTACATTTTGTTTTTTATTAAACTCTGGGAATTTAACTGCACCATTGCTATAAGTTTTGGCTTGGTTCCTGCTTGAACTGCCTTTATTTGCTATGTCTATAAAACACCTGTAGACACCTTAAGCACAAACCTACCACCATATCTACAAGAATACCTATAGACATCTTTAGCACAAACCCACTACCATGTCTATAAAACACCTATAGATACCGTAAGCACAAACCCACTACCATATCTGTAAAACACCTATAGAAGCATTATGCACAAACCTACTGCCATGTCTGTAAAACACCTATAGACACCTTAAGCACAAACCCACTACCATGTCTATAAAACACCAATAAACGCCTTAAGCACAAATCCACTACCGTGCCTTAAAACACCTACAGACACCTTAAGCAAAAACCCCATTACCATGTCTGTAAAACACCTATAGACAACTTAAGCACAAATCCATTACCATGTCTGTGAAACACCTATAGACACCTTAAGCACAAACCCACTAGCATGTCTGTAAAATACCTATAGACGCCATAAGCATAAACCTACTACCATATCTATAAAACACCAATAGACACCTTAAGCACAAATCCACTACTATGTCTATAAAACACCTATAAACACCTTAAGCACAAACCCACTACTATGTCTGTAGACACCTTAAGCACAAACCCACTACCGTCTCTGTAAACATCTATAGACACCTTAAGCACAAACTCACTGCCATGTCTGTAAAACACCTATAGACACCATAAGCACAAACCTACCACCATATCTATAAAACACCTATAGGCACCTTAAATATAAACCAACTACCATGTCTGTAAAACACCTATAGACTCCTTAAGCACAAACCCATTACTATGTCTATAAAATGGGTTTAAATCATAATCTCGAAGTCTGACATGTTCGAATCACATAACATCGAACGTAAATGATCAAACCGTAATACCTCAAAACAGAAAAAAAGAACATATCAAGTGTAGATCACAAACAAATTGATCCATGCAGGGGGGAAAGACCCCCTGCAACCCCCACACTCCCTGCCACTTAAATATACCACTTCTGAGATCATGCACTAAAAAAAATTTTTTTTTTAAAAAAAAAAAAAAAACCCCCAACCAAATTTTTTAAAGTTTTTTTTTTAAAATTGGGGTTTAATTTTTAAAATTGGGGGGAATGTTTTTTTAAAAAAACATTTTGAAAAAAAAAGCCAAACCTTTTCCTTTTAAAAAAATTAAAAAGTAAAAATTTTGAAAAATTGGTTTGGAAAAAACCCCTTTTTTTTTTTTTTTTTTTTTTTTTTTTTTTTTTTTTTTTTTTTTTTTTTTTTTTTTTTTTTTTTTTTTTTTTTTTTTTTTTTTTTTTTTTTTTTTTTTTTTTTTTTTTTTTTTTTTTTTTTTTTTTTTTTTTTTTTTTTTTTTTTTTTTTTTTTTTTTTTTTTTTTTTTTTTTTTTTTTTTTGTTTTTTTTTTTTTTTTTTTTTTTTTTTTTTTTTTTTTTGTTTTTTTTTTTTTTTTTTTTTTTTTTTTTTTTTTTTTGTTTTTTTTTTTTAAAAAAAAAAAAAAAAAAAAAAAAAAAAAAAAAAAAAAAAAAAAAAAAAAAAAAAGAAAAAAAAAAAAAAAAAAAAAAAAAAAAAAAAAAAAAAAAAAAAAAAAAAAAAAAAAAAAAAAAAAAAAAAAAAAAAAAAAAAAAAAAAAAAAAAAAAAAAAAAAAAAAAAAAAAAAAAAAAAAAAAAAAAAAAAAAAAAAAAAAAAAAAAAAAAAAAAAAAAAAAAAAAAAAAAAAAAAAAAAAAAAAAAAAAAAAAAAAAAAAAAAAAAAAAAAAAAAAAAAAAAAAAAAAAAAAAAAAAAAAAAAAAAAAAAAAAAAAAAAAAAAAAAAAAAAAAAAAAAAAAAAAAAAAAAAAAAAAAAAAAAAAAAAAAAAAAAAAAAAAAAAAAAAAAAAAAAAAAAAAAAAAAAAAAAAAAAAAAAAAAAAAAAAAAAAAAAAAAAAAAATCCAGTTGAAAACCCCTTGGGCCCTTGTAAAGCTTCCCATGTTAAAAACCTGAATTAACGCCACCATTGCTAAAAAAATTCCTTGTCCTGCTTAAATTTTGCCCTTAAAAAAAAAAATGTCTATAAAACACCTATAAACACCTTAATTACAAACCCACTACCATGTCTATAAAACACCTATAGATAATTTAAGCACAAACCCAATATCATGTCTATGATGAAACACCTATAGACACCTTAAGCACAAACCCACTACCATGTCTGTAAAACACCTATAGAATTGTTAAGCAGAAAACTACTACCAGGTCTGTGAAACACCTATAGACACCTTAAGCACAAACCCACTACCATGTCTGTAAAACACCTATAGAAGCCATAAGCATAAACCTACTACCATATCTATAAAACACCTATAGACACCTTAAATGCAATCCCACTACTATGTCTATAAAACACCTACAAACACCTTAAGCACAAACCCACTACCATGTCTGTAAAACACCTATAAACACCTTAAGCACAAACCCACTACCATGTCTGTAAAACACCTAGAGACACCATAAGCACAAACCTACCACCATATCTAAAAATCACCTATAGACACCTTAAACACAAACCCACTACCATGTCTGTAAAACACCTATAGACTCCTTAAGCACAAACCCACTAACATGTCTATAAAATGGGTTTATATCATAATCTTGAAGTCTGACCTGTTCGAATCACATAAAATTGAATGTAAATGATCAAACCGTAATACCTCAAAATTAAAAAAAAAAAAAACATGTCAAGTGTAGATCAACAACAAATTGCTTCATGCAGGGGGGCAACACCCCGTGCACCCCCACACCCCCTGCCACTTAAATATACCACTTCCGAGATCACACTTCAGTGCACTACAGTGCGGAAACAGAAGATTTCCGTCTCCTACACTGAAGTGCGATCACAGAGTTGGTATATTTAAGTAGCGGTGGGTGGGGGCACAGGGGATTTTGCCCCCCTGCCTACACCTTTAAAACTTTCATGTCACCATTGACAACTGACATTCACATCATTTCGATGTTTTAATGGTTCGATCACTTAAGTTTGATGTTAAGTGATTTGAACTTTTAAACATTCGATGATGTGATATAAATCCTATAAAACACCTATAGACACCGTAAGCACAAACCCACTATCATGTCTGTTAAACACCTATAGACACCTTAAGCACAAACCTACTACCATGTCTGTAAAACACCTATAGATACCTTAAGCACAAACACACTACCATGTCTATAAAACACATATAAATGCCTTAAGCAAAAACCCACTACCATGTTTGTAAAACACCTATAGACACCTTAAGCATAAACCCACTACCATTTCTATAAAACACCTATAGACACCTTAAGCACAAACCCACTACCATCTATAAAACACCTATAGACACCTTAAGCACAAACCCACTACCATCTATAAAACACCTATAGACACCATAAGCACAAACCTACCACCATATCTATAAAACACCTATAGACACCTTAAGCACAAACCCCTCTACCATTTCTGTAAAACACCTATAGGCACCTTAAGCACAAACCCACTACCATGTCTATAAAACACCTATAGACACACTAAGCATAAACCCACTACCATATCTGCAAAACACCTATAGACACCTTAAGCACAAACCCACTTTTATGTCTGCAAAACACCTATAGGCACCTTAAGCACCAACAAACTACCATGTCTGTAAAACAGCTATAGGCACCTTAAGCACAAACCCACTACAATGTCTGTAAAACACCTATAAACACCTTAAGCACAAACCTACTACCATGTCTGTAAAACACCTATAGACACCTTAAGCACAAACCTGCTACCATGTCTGTAAAACACCTACAGACACCTTAAGCACAAACTCACTACCATGTCTGTAAAACACATATAGACACCTTAAGTACAAACCCACTAAATATCATGTCTGTAAAACACCTATAGATACCTTAAGAACAAACTCACTACCATGTCTATAAAATACCTATAAACACCTTAAGCAGAAACCCACTACCATGTCTGTAAAAAAACCTATAGACACCATAAGCATAAACCTACTACCATGTCTGTAAAACACCTACAGACACCTTAAGCACAAGCCCACCACCATGTCTGTAAAACACCTATAGTCACCTTAAGCACAAACCCTCTACCATGTCTATAAAACACATATAGACACCTTAAGTATAAGCCCACTACCATGTCTGAAAAACACCTATAGACACCTTAAGCACAAACCCACAACCCTGTCTCTAAATCACCTATAAATACCTTAATTACAAACCCACTACCATATCTATAAAACCCCTATACACATCTTAAGCACAAACCCACTACCATGTCTGTAAAACACCTATAGACACCTTAAGTACAAACCACTAGCTACCATGTCTGTAAAACACCTATAGATACCTTAAGCACAAACTCACTACTATGTCTGTAAAACACCTATAGATACCTTAAAGCAAACCCACTACCATGTCTTTAATACGCCTATAGACACCCAAAGCACAAACCCACTACAATGTCTGTAAAAAACATATAGACACCTTAAGCACAAACCTACTACCATGTCTGTAAAACACCTGTAGACACCTTAAGCGCAAACCCACTACCATGCATGTAAAACACCTATAGACACCTTAAGCACAAGCCCACTACCATGTCTGTAAAACACCTATAGATACCTTAAGCACAAGCTCACTACCGTGTCTGTAAAACACCTATAGATACCTTAAGAGCAAACCCACTACCATGTCTGTAAAACGCCTATAGACACCCTAAGCACAAACCCACTACAATGTCTGTAAAAAACATATAGACACCTTAAGCACAAACCTACTACCATGTCTGTAAAACACCTACAGACACCTTAAGCATAAACCCACTACCATGTCTGTAAAACACCTATAGACACCTTAAGCACAAACCGACTACCATGTCTGAAAACACCTAAAGATACCTTAAGCAAGAACCCACTACCTTGTCTATAAAACACCTATATACACATAAAGCACAAACCCACTACCATGTCTGTAAAACATCTACAAACACCTTAAGCACAAACCAACTACGCTGTCTATAAACCACCTATAAACACCTTAATTACAAACCCACTACTATGTCTATAAAACACCTATAGATAATTTAAGCACAAACCCACTACCATATCTGTAAAACACCTAGAGACACCATAAGCACAAACCTACTACCATATCTAAAAATCACCTATAGACACCTTAAACACAAACCCACTACCATGTCTGTAAAACACCTAAAGACTCCTTAAGCACAAACCCACTACCATGTCTATAAAATGGGTTTATATCATAATCTTGAAGTCTGACATGTTCGAATCACCTAACATCGAACGTAAATGATCAAACCGTAATACCTCAAAATTTAAAAAAATAACATGTCAAGTGTAGATCAACAACAAATTGCTCCATGCACGGGGGCAAGACCCCCTGCACCCCCACACCCCCACACCCCCTGCCACTTAAATATACCACTTCCAAGGTCACACTTCAGTGCACTACAGTGCGGAAACCGAAGATTTCCATCTCCTACACTGTAGTGCGATCTCAGAGTTGGTATATTTAAGTAGCGGGGGGTGGGGGGCACAGGGGATCTCGTCCCCCTGCCTACAACTTTAAAAGTTTCATGTCCCCATTGACAACTGCCATTCACATCATTTTGATGTTTTAATGGTTCGATCACTTAAGTTCGATGTTAAGTGATTTGAACATTTAAACATTCGATGATGTGATATAAATCCTATAAAACACCTATAGACACCTTAAGCACAAACCCAATACCATGTCTGTAAAACCCCTATAGACACCTTAAGCACCAACACACTACCATGTCTGTAAAACACCTATAGATGCCATAAGCATAAACCTACTACCATAACTATAAAACACCTATAGACACCTTAAGCGCAATTCCACTACTATGTCTATAAAACACCTAAAACACCTTAAGCACAAACCCACTACCATGTCTGTAAAACACCTATAGACACCTTAAGCACAAACACACTACCATGTCTATAAAACACTTATAAATGCCTTAAGCAAACACCCACTACCATGTCTTTAATACGCCTATAGACACGCAAAGCACAAACCCACTACAATGTCTGTAAAAAACATATAGACACCTTAAGCACAAACCTACTACCATGTCTGTAAAACACCTATAGACACCTTAAGCGCAAACCCACTACCATGCATGTAAAACACTTATAGAAATCTTAAGCACAAGCCCACTACCATGTCTGTAAAACACCTATAGACACCTTAAGTACAAACCCACTAACTACCATGTCTGTAAAACACCTATAGATACCTTAAGCACAAACTCACTACCGTGTCTGTAAAACACCTATAGATACCTTAAGAGCAAACCCACTACCATGTCTGTAAAACGCCTATAGACACCCTAAGCACAAACCCACTACAATGTCTGTAAAAACATATAGACACCTTAAGCACAAACCTACTACCATGTCTGTAAAACACCTACAGACACCTTAAGCACAAACTCACTACCATGTCTATAAAACACCTATAGACACCTTAAGCACAAACTGACTACCATGTCTGAAAACACCTAAAGATACCTTAAGCAAGAACCCACTACCTAGTCTATAAAACACCTATATACACATTAAGCACAAACCCACTACCATGTCTGTAAAACATCTATAGACACCTTAAGCACAAACCAACTACGCTGTCTATAAAACACCTATAAACACCTTAATTACAATCCCACTACTATGTCTATAAAACACCTATAGATACTTTAAGCACAAACCCAATACCATGTCTATGAAACACCTATAGACACCTTAAGCACAAACCCACTACCATGTCTGTGAAACACCTATAGAACCATTAAGCAGAAACCTAGTACCATGTCTGTAAAACACCTATAGACACCTTAAGCACAAACCCCCTACCATGTCTATAAAACACCAATAAACACCTTTAGCACAAACCCACTACAATGTCTATAAAACACCAATAAACACCGTAAGCACAAACCCACTACCATGTCTGTAAAACACCTATAGATGCCATAAGCATAAACCTACTACCATATCTATAAAACTCCTATAGACACCTTAAACGCAATCCCACTACTGTCTATAAAAAACCTAGAAACACCTTAAGCACAAACCCACTACTATGTCTGTATACACCTTAAGCACAAACCCACTACCATCTCTGTAAACATCTATAGACACCTTAAGCACAAACCCACTACCATGTCTGTAAAACACCTAGAGACACCATAAGCACAAACCTACTGTCATATCTAAAAATCACCTATAGACACCTTAAACACAAACCCACTACCATGTCTGTAAAACACCTATAGACTCCTTAAGCACAAACCCACTACCATGCCTATAAAATGGGTTTATATCATAATCTTGAAGTCTGACATGTTCGAATCACCTAACATCGAACGTAAATGATCAAACCATAATACCTCAAAATTGAAAAAAAAAACATGTCAAGTGTAGATCAACAACAAATTGCTCCATGCACGGGGGCAAGACCCCCTGTACCCCCACACCCCCTGCCACTTAGATATACCACTTCCGAGGTCACACTTCAGTGCACTACAGTGCGGAAACAGAAGATTTCCATCTCCTACACTGTAGTGCGATCTCAGAGTTGGTATATTTAAGTAGCGAGGGGTGGGGGGCACAGGGGATCTCATCCCCCTGCCTACAACTTTAAAAGTTTCATGTCCCCATTGACAACTGCCATTCACATCATTTCAATGTTTTAATGGTTCGATCACTTAAGTTCGATGTTAAGTGATTTGAACATTTAAACATGCGATGATGTGATATAAATCCTATAAAACACCTATAGACACCTTAAGCACAAACCCACTACCATGTCTGTAAAACCCCTATAGACACCTTAAGCACAAACACACTACCATGTCTGTAAAACACCTATAGATGCCATAAGCATAAACCTATTACCATATCTATAAAACACCTATAGACACCTTAAGGGCAATTCCACTACTATGTCTATAAAACACCTACAAACACCTTAAGCACAAACCCACTACCATGTCTGTAAAACACCTATAGACACCTTGAGCACAAACACACTACCATGTCTATAAAACACCTATAAATGCCTTAAGCAAACACCCACTACCATGTTTGTAAAACACCTATAGACACCTTAAGCATAAACCCACTACCAAGTCTATGAAACACATACAAACACCTTAAGCACAAACCCGCTACCATCTATAAAACACCTATAGACACCATAAGCACAAACATACCACCATATCTATAAAACACCTATAGACACATTAAGCACAAAGCCCTCTACCATTCCTGTAAAACACCTATAGGGACCTTAAGCACAAACCCACTACCATGTATATAAAACACCTATAGACACCTTAAGCATAAACCCACTACCATATCTGCAAACCACCTATAGACACGTTAAGCACAAACCAACTATCATGTCTGCAGAACACCTATAGGCACCTTAAGCACAAACCGACTACCATGTCTGTAAAACAGCTATAGGCACCTTAAGCACAAACCCACTACAATGTCTGTAAAACACCTATAAACACCTTAAGCACAAACCTACTAAGTATCATGTCTGCAAAACCCCTATAGACACCTTAAGCACAAACACACTACCATGTCTATAAAACACCTATAAACGCCTTAAGCAAAAACCCACTACCATGTCTGTAAAACATCTATAGACACATTAAGCACAAACCCACAACCCTGTCTCTAAAATACCTATAAATACCTTAATTACAAACCCACTACCATATCTATAAAACACCTATACACATCTTAAGCACAAACACACTACCATGTCTGTAAAACACCTATAGACTCCTTAAGTACAAACCCACTAGCTACCATGTCTGTAAAACACCTATAGATACCTTAAACACAAACTCACTACAATGTCTGTAAAAAACATATAGACACCTTAAGCACAAACCTACTACCATGTCTGTAAAACACCTACAGACACCTTAAGCACAAACTCACTACCATGTCTATAAAACACCTATAGACACCTTAAGCACAAACTGACTACCATGTCTGAAAACACCTAAAGATACCTTAAGCAAGAACCCACTACCTAGTGTATAAAACACCTATATACACATTAAGCACAAACCCACTACCATGTCTGTAAAACATCTATAGACACCTTAAGCACAAACCAGCTATGCTGTCTATAAAACACCTATAAACACCTTAATTACAAACCCACTACTATGTCTATAAAACACCTATAGATACTTTAAGCACAAACCCAATACCATGTCTATGAAACACCTATAGACACCTTAAGCACAAACCCACTACCATGTCTGTGAAACACCTATAGAATCGTTAAGCAGAAACCTACTACCATGTCTGTAAAACACCTATAGACACCTTAAGCACAAACCCCCTACCATGTCTATAAAACACAAATAAACACCTTAAGCACAAACCCACTACCATGTCTATAAAACACCAATAAACACCATAAGCACAACCCACTACCATGTCTGTAAAACACCTATAGATGCCATAAGCATAAACCTACTACCATATCTATAAAACTCCTATAGACACCTTAAGCGCAATCCCACTACTGTCTATAAAAAACCTAGAAACACCTTAAGCACAAACCCACTACTATGTCTGTAGACACCTTAAGCACAAACCCACTACCATCTCTGTAAACATCTATAGACACCTTAAGCACAAACCCACTACCATGTCTGTAAAACACCTAGAGACACCATAAGCACAAACCTACTACCATATCTAAAAATCACCTATTGACACCTTAAACACAAACCCACTACCATGTCTGTAAAACACCTATAGACTCCTTAAGCACAAACCCACTACCATACCTATAAAATGGGTTTATATCATAATCTTGAAGTCTGGCATGTTCAAATCACCTAACATCGAACGTAAATGATCAAACCATAATACCTCAAAATTGAAAAAAAAAAAAAACATGTCAAGTGTAGATCAACAACAAATTGCTCCATGCACTGGGGCAAGACCCCCTGTACCCCCACACCCCCTGCCACTTAGATAAACCACTTCCGAGGTCACACTTCAGTGCACTACAGTGCGGAAACAGAAGATTTCCATCTCCTACACTGTAGTGCGATCTCAGAGTTGGCATATTTAAGTAGCAGGGGGTGGGGGGCACAGGGGATCTCGTCCCCCTGCCTACAACTTTAAAAGTTTCATGTCCCCATTGACAACTGCCATTCACATCATTTCAATGTTTTAATGGTTCGATCACTTAAGTTCGATGTTAAGTGATTTGAACATTTAAACATTCGATGATGTGATATAAATCCTATAAAACACCTATAGACACCTTAAGCACAAACCCACTACCATGTCTGTAAAACCCCTATAGACACCTTAAGCACAAACACAATACCATGTCTGTAAAACACCTATAGATGCCATATGCATAAACCTATTACCATATCTATAAAACACCTATAGACACCTTAAGCGCAATTCCACTACTATGTCTATAAAACACCTACAAACACCTTAAGCACAAACCCACTACCATGTCTGTAAAACACCTATAGACACCTTAAGCACAAACACACTACCATGTCTATAAAACACATATAAATGCCTTAAGCAAACACCCACTACCATGTTTGTAAAACACCTATAGACACCTTAAGCATAAACCCACTACCAAGTCTATGAAACACATACAAACTCCTTAAGCACAAACCCGCTACCATCTATAAAACACCTATAGACACCATAAGCACAAACATACCACCATATCTATAAAACACCTATAGACACCTTAAGCACAAACCCCTCTACCATTCCTGTAAAACACCTATAGGGGCCTTAAGCACAAACCCACTACCATGTATATAAAACACCTATAGACACCTTAAGCATAAACCCACTACCATATCTGCAAACCACCTATAGACACGTTAAGCACAAACCAACTATCATGTCTGCAGAACACCTATAGGCACATTAAGCACAAACCGACTACCATGTCTGTAAAACAGCTATAGGCACCTTAAGCACAAACCCACTACAATGTCTGTAAAACACCTATAAACACCTTAAGCACAAACCTACTAAGTATCATGTCTGCAAAACCCCTATAGACACCTTAAGCACAAACACACTACCATGTCTATAAAACACCTATAAACGCCTTAAGCAAAAACCCACTACCATGTCTGTAAAACATCTATAGACACATTAAGCACAAACCCACAACCCTGTCTCTAAAATACCTATAAATACCTTAATTACAAACCCACTACCATATCTATAAAACACCTATACACATCTTAAGCACAAACACACTACCATGTCTGTAAAACACCTATAGACTCCTTAAGTACAAACCCACTAGCTACCATGTCTGTAAAACACCTATAGATACCTTAAACACAAACTCACTACAATGTCTGTAAAAAACATATAGACACCTTAAGCACAAACCTACTACCATGTCTGTAAAACACCTACAGACACCTTAAGCACAAACTCACTACTATGTCTATAAAACACCTATAGACACCTTAAGCACAAACTGACTACCATGTCTGAAAACACCTAAAGATACCTTAAGCAAGAACCCACTACCTAGTCTATAAAACACCTATATACACATTAAGCACAAACCCACTACCATGTCTGTAAAACATCTATAGACACCTTAAGCACAAACCAACTATGCTTTCTATAAAACACCTATAAACACCTTAATTACAAACCCACTACTATGTCTATAAAACACCTATAGATACTTTAAGCACAAACCCAATACCATGTCTATGAAACACCTATAGACACCTTAAGCACAAACCCACTACCATGTCTGTGAAACACCTATAGAATCGTTAAGCAGAAACCTAGTACCATGTCTGTAAAACACCTATAGACACCTTAAGCACAAACCCCCTACCATGTCTATAAAACACCAATAAACACCTTAAGCACAAACCCACTACCATGTCTATAAAACACCAATAAACACCGTAAGCACAAACCCACTACCATGTCTGTAAAACACCTATAGATGCCATAAGCATAAACCTACTACCATATCTATAAAACTCCTATAGACACCTTAAGCGCAATCCCACTACTGTCTATAAAAAACCTAGAAACACCTTAAGCACAAACCCACTACTATGTCTGTAGACACCTTAAGCACACACCCACTACCATCTCTGTAAACATCTATAGACACCTTAAGCACAAACCCACTACCATGTCTGTAAAACACCTAGAGACACCATAAGCACAAACCTACTACCATATCTAAAAATCACCTATAGACACCTTAAACACAAACCCACTACCATGTCTGTAAAACACCTATAGACTCCTTACAAACCCACTACTATGCCTATAAAATGGGTTTATATCATAATCTTGAAGTCTGACATGTTCGAATCACCTAACATCGAATGTAAATGATCAAACCATAATACCTCAAAATTAAAAAAAAAAAAACATGTCAAGTGTAGATCAACAACAAATTGCTCCATGCACGGGGGCAAGACCCCCTGTACCCCCACACCCCCTGCCACTTAGATAAACCACTTCCGAGGTCACACTTCAGTGCACTACAGTGCGGAAACAGAAGATTTCCATCTCCTACACTGTAGTGCGATCTCAGAGTTGGCATATTTAAGTAGCAGGGGGTGGGAAACAGGGATCTCGTCCCCCTGCCTACAACTTTAAAAGTTTCATGTCCCCATTGACAACTGCCATTCACATCATTTCAATGTTTTAATGGTTCGATTACTTAAGTTCGATGTTAAGTGATTTGAACATTTAAACATTCGATGATGTGATATAAATCCTATAAAACACCTATAGACACCTTAAGCACAAACCCACTACCATGTCTGTAAAACCCCTATAGACACCTTAAGCACAAACACAGTACCATGTCTGTAAAACACCTATAGATGCCATAAGCATAAACCTATTACCATATCTATAAAACACCTATAGACACCTTAAGCGCAATTCCACTACTATGTCTATAAAACACCTACAAACACCTTAAGCACAAACCCACTACCATGTCTGTAAAACACCTATAGACACCTTAAGCACAAACACACTACCATGTCTATAAAACACATATAAATGCCTTAAGCAAACACCCACTACCATGTTTGTAAAACACCTATAGACACCTTAAGCATAAACCCACTACCAAGTCTATGAAACACATACAAACTCCTTAAGCACAAACCCGCTACCATCTATAAAACACCTATAGACACCATAAGCACAAACATACCACCATATCTATAAAACACCTATAACACCTTAAGCACAAACCTACTACCATGTCTGTAAAACACCTACAGACATCTTAAGCACAAGCCCACTACCATGTCTGTAAAACACCTATAGACACCTTAAGTACAAACCCACTAAGTATCATGTCTGCAAAACCCCTATAGACACCTTAAGCACAAACACACTACCATGTCTATAAAACACATATAAACGCCTTAAGCAAAAACCCACTACCATGTCTGTAAAACACCTATAGACACCTTAAGCACAAACACACTACCATGTCTATAAAACACCTATAGATACATTAGGCACAAACCCACTACCATGTCTTCAAAACACCTCTAGACACCTTAAGCACAAACCCACAACCCCGTCTCTAAAACTCCTATAGATACCTTAAGCACAAACTCACTGCCATGCCTGTAAAACACCTATAGAAACCTTAACAGCAAACCCACTACCATGTCTGTAAACCTATAAACACCTTAAGTACAAACCACTAACTACCACATCTGTAAAACACCTATAGATACCTTAAGCACGAACCCACTACCATGTCTGTAAAACACCTATAGACACCTTAAGCACAAACCCACTACCATGTCTGTAAAACACCTATAGACACCTTAAGTACAAACCCATTAACTACCATGTCTGTAAAACACCTTTAGATACCTTAAGCACAAACTCACTACCGTGTCTGTAAAACACCTGTAGATACCTTAAGAGCAAACCCACTACCATGTCTGGAAAATGCCTATAGACACCCTAATCACAAACCTACTACCATGTCTGTAAAACACCTATAGACACCTTAAGCACAAACCCACTACCATGTTTGTAAAACACCTATAGACACCTTAAGCACAAACCTACTACCATATCTGAAAACACCTAAAGATACCGTAAGCAAGAACCCACTGCCTTGTCTATAAAACACCTATAAACACCTTAATTACAAACCTACTACCATGTCTGTAAAACACCGATAGACACCTTAAGCACAAACCCACAACCATGTCTATAAAACACCAATAAACATCGTAAGCACAAACCCACTACCATGTCTGTGAAACACCTATAGACACCTTAAGCACAAACCCACTACCATGTCTGTAAAACACCTATAGATGCCATAAGCATAAACCTACTACCATATCTATAAAACACCTATAGACACCTTAAGCACAAACCCACTACCGTGTCTGTGAAACACCTATAGAATCGTTAAGCAGAAACCTACTACCATGTCTGTAAAACACCTATAGACACCTTAAGCACAAACCCCCTACCATGTCTATAAAACACCAATAAACACCTTAAGCACAAACCCACTACCATGTCTATAAAACACCAATAAACACCGTAAGCACAAACCCACTACCATGTCTGTAAAACACCTATAGATGCCATAAGCATAAACCTACTACCATATCTATAAAACTCCTATAGACACCTTAAGCGCAATCCCACTACTGTCTATAAAAAACCTAGAAACACCTTAAGCACAAACCCACTACTATGTCTGTAGACACCTTAAGCACAAACCCACTACCATCTCTGTAAACATCTATAGACACCTTAAGCACAAACCCACTACCATGTCTGTAAAACACCTAGAGACACCATAAGCACAAACCTACTACCATATCTAAAAATCACCTATAGACACCTTAAACACAAACCCACTACCATGTCTGTAAAACACCTATAGACTCCTTAAGCACAAACCCACTACCATGCCTATAAAATGGGTTTATATCATAATCTTGAAGTCTGACATGTTCGAATCACCTAACATTGAACGTAAATGATCAAACCATAATACCTCAAAATTGAAAAAAAAAAAAAACATGTCAAGTGTAGATCAACAACAAATTGCTCCATGCACGGGGGCAAGACCCCCTGTACCCCCACACCCCCTGCCACTTAGATAAACCACTTCCGAGGTCACACTTCAGTGCACTACAGTGCGGAAACAGAAGATTTCCATCTCCTACACTGTAGTGCGATCTCAGAGTTGGCATATTTAAGTAGCGGGTGGGGCACAGGGATCTCCCCTGCCTACAACTTTAAAAGTTTCATGTCCCCATTGACAACTGCCATTCACATCATTTCAATGTTTTAATGGTTCGATCACTTAAGTTCGATGTTAAGTGATTTGAACATTTAAACATTCGATGATGTGATATAAATCCTATAAAACACCTATAGACACCTTAAGCACAAACCCACTACCATGTCTGTAAAACCCCTATAGACACCTTAAGCACAAACACACTACCATGTCTGTAAAACACCTATAGATGCCATAAGCATAAACCTATTACCATATCTATAAAACACCTATAGACACCTTAAGCGCAATTCCACTACTATGTCTATAAAACACCTACAAACACCTTAAGCACAAACCCACTACCATGTCTGTAAAACACCTATAGACACCTTAAGCACAAACACACTACCATGTCTATAAAACACATATAAATGCCTTAAGCAAACACCCACTACCATGTTTGTAAAACACCTATAGACACCTTAAGCATAAACCCACTACCAAGTCTATGAAACACATACAAACTCCTTAAGCACAAACCCGCTACCATCTATAAAACACCTATAGACACCATAAGCACAAACATACCACCATATCTATAAAACACCTATAGACACCTTAAGCACAAACCCCTCTACCATTCCTGTAAAACACCTATAGGGACCTTAAGCACAAACCCACTACCATGTATATAAAACACCTATAGACACCTTAAGCATAAACCCACTACCATATCTGCAAACCACCTATAGACACGTTAAGCACAAACCAACTATCATGTCTGCAAAACACCTATAGGCACCTTAAGCACAAAGCGACTACCATGTCTGTAAAACAGCTATAGGGCACCTTAAGCACAAACCCACTACAATGTCTGTAAAACACCTATAAACACCTTAAGCACAAACCTACTACCATGTCTGTAAAACACCTACAGACATCTTAAGCACAAGCCCACTACCATGTCTGTAAAACACCTATAGACACCTTAAGTACAAACCCACTAAGTATCATGTCTGCAAAACCCCTATAGACACCTTAAGCACAAACACACTACCATGTCTATAAAACACATATAAACGCCTTAAGCAAAAACCCACTACCATGTCTGTAAAACACCTATAGACACATTAAGCACAAACCCACAACCCTGTCTCTAAAATACCTATAAATACCTTAATTACAAACCCACTACCATATCTATAAAACACCTATACACATCTTAAGCACAAACACACTACCATGTCTGTAAAACACCTCTAGACTCCTTAAGTACAAACCCACTAGCTACCATGTCTGTAAAACACCTATAGATACCTTAAACACAAACTCACTACTATGTCTGTAAAACACCTATAGATACCTTAAGAGCAAACCCACTACCATGTCTGTAAAATGCCTATAGACACCCTAAGCACAAACCCACTACAATATCTGTAAAAAACATATAGACACCTTAAGCACAAACCTACTACCATGTCTGTAAAATACCTATAGACACATTAAGTGCAAACTCACTACCATGTAAGTAAAATACCTATAGACACCTTAAGCACAAGCCCACGACCATGTCTGTAAAACACCTATAGACACCTTAAGTACAAACCCGCTAACTACCATGTCTGTAAAACACCTTTAGATACCTTAAGCACAAACTCACTACCGTGTCTGTAAAACACCTGTAGATACCTTAAGAGCAAACCCACTACCTTGTCTGTAAAATGCCTATAGACACCCTAAGTACAAACCCACTACAATATCTGTAAAAAACATATAGACACCTTAAGCACAAACCTACTACCATGTCTGTAAAACACCTATAGACACCTTAAGCACAAACCCACTACCATGTTTGTAAAACACCTATAGACACCTTAAGCACAAACCTACTACCATATCTGAAAACACCTAAAGATACCGTAAGCAAGAACCCACTGCCTTGTCTATAAAACACCTATAAACACCTTAATTACAAACCCACTACCATGTCTATAAAACACCTATAGATACTTTAAACACAAACCCAGTACCATATCTATGAAACACCTATAGACACCTTAAGCACAAACCCACTACCATGTCTGTAAAACACATATAGAATCGTTAAGCAGAAACCTACTACCATGTCTGTAAAACACCTATAGACACCTTAAGCACAAACCCACAACCATGTCTATAAAACACCAATAAACACCGTAAGCACAAACCCACTACCATGTCTGTGAAACACCTATAGACACCTTAAGCACAAACCCACTACCATGTCTGTAAAACACCTATAGATGCCATAAGCATAAACCTACTAGCATATCTATAAAACACCTATAGACACCTTAAGCGCAATCCCACTACTATGTCTATAAAACACCTACAAACACCTTAAGCACAAACCCACTACCATGTCTGTAAAACACCTATAAACACCTTAAGCACAAACCCACTACTATGTCTGTAGACACCTTAAGCACAAACCCACCAAACCCACTACCATCTCTGTAAACATCTATAGACACCTTAAGCACAAACTCACTACCATGTCTGTAAAACACCTGGAGACACCATAAGCAAAAACCTACCACCATATCTAAAAATCACCTATAGACACCTTAAACACAAACCCACTACCATGTCTATAAAATGGGTTTATATCATAATCTCGAAGTCCGACATGTTCAAATCACATAACATCAAACGTAAATGATCGAACCGTAATACCTCAAAATTGAAAAAAAAAAAACATGCTAAGTGTAGATCAACAACAAATTGCTCCATGCAGGGGGGCAAGACCCCCTACACCCCCACACCCCCTGCCACTTAAATATACCACTTCCAAGATCACACTTCAGTGCACTACAGTGCGGAAAGGGAAGATTTCCATTTCCTACACTGTAGTGCGATCTCAGAGTTGGTATATTTAAGTAGCGGGCATTGGAAGGGCACAGGGGATCTTGCCCCCCTTCCTAAACCTTTTAAAGTTTCATGTCCCCATTGACAACTGCCATTCACTTTGATGTTTTAATGGTTCGATCACTTAAGTTCGATGTTAAGTGATATGAACTTTTAAACATTCGATGATGTGATATAAATCCTATAAAACACCTATAGACACCTTAAGCACAAACCCACTACCATGTCTGTAAAACACCTATAGACACCTTAAGCACAAACCTACTATCATGTCTGTAAAACACCTATAGACACCTTAAGCACAAACACACTACCATGTCTATAAAACACCTATAAATGCCTTAAGCAAAAACCCACTACCATGTCTGTAAAACACCTATAGACACCTTAAGCACAAACCCACTACCATATCTATAAAACACCTATAGACACCTTAAGCACAAACCCACTACCATCTATAAAACACCTATAGACACCATAAGCACAAACCTACCACCATATCTATATAACACCTATAGACACCTTAAGCACAAACCCCTCTACCATGTCTATAAAACACCTATAGACACCTTAAGCATAAACCCACTACCATATCTGCAAAACAGCTATAGACACCTTAAGCACAAACCCACTATCGTGTCTGCAAAACACTTATAGACACCTTAAGAGCAAACCCACTACCATGTCTGTAAAACATCTATAGACACACTAAGCACAAACCAACTACAATGTCTGTAAAACACCTATAGACACCTTAAGCACAAACCTACTACCATGTCGGTAAAACACCTACAGACACCTTAACCACAAGCCCACTACAATGCCTTTAAAACACCAAAGACACCTTAAATACAAACCCACTAAATATCATGTCTGTAAAACACCTATAGATACCTTAAGAACAAACTCACTACCATGTCTGTAAAACACCTATAAACACCTTAAGCACAAACCCAGTACCATGTCTGTAAAAAAAACCTATAGACACCTTAAGCACAAACCTACTACCATGTTTGTAAAACACCTATAGATACCTTAAGCACAAACCCACTACCATGTCTATAAAACACCTATAGACACCTTAAGCACAAACCCACTACCATGTCTGGAAAACACCTAGCGACACCTTAAGCACAAACCACCTACCATGTCTATAAAACATGAATAAACACCTTAAGCACAAACCCACTGCCATGTCTGTAAAACACCTACAGATACATTAAGCACAAATCCCACTACCATGTCTGTAAAACACCTATAGACAACTTAAGCACAAGCCCACTACCATGTCTGTGAAACACTTATAGACACCTTAAGCACAAACTCACTACCATGTCTGTAAAAACCTATAGACGTCATAAGCATAAACCTACTACTATATCTATAAAACACCTATAGACACCTTAAGCACAATCCCACTTCTATGTCTATAAAACACCTACAAACACCTTAAGCACAAACACACTACCATGTCTGTAAAACACCTATAGACACCTTAAGCACAAACCCACTACTATGTCTGTAGACACCTTAAGCACAAACCCACTACCATCTCTGTAAACATCTATTGACACCTTAAGCACAAACCCACTACCATGTCTGTAAAACACCTAGAGACATCATAAGCACACACATACCACCATATCTATAAATCGCCTATAGACACCTTAAACACAAACCCACTACCATGTCTGTAAAGCACCTATACTGAGACTGTGTAGCAACGGCCTCCTGTTCATAGACAGTCCTCTCCCCCTAGCACATAATTCTTCTACTTGTAAGAAATATGTCTACATCAGTAAGCTGGAATCCATGCTCTCTCACACCATAATCAGTACTCCATGCCACCCACATCACAGAACCAAGCACAACACACACTTATCTATGCAGGGGTCCTCAAGAAACGTACCTAAACAAGAGAGACTCCCAAAGTATTCTCACAAACATTCCACACACAACACCAAAAACATCACACACAATCGACAACACCCCAGTGTCTCATAAACACAGCCCATTAGGCATAACAATAAACCAACACAGCCCATAAGGCATAACAATAAACCAAACATACCAGTAATTGGTGACTCAGTAGTGAGACACACTGATGTCCCCTTCACCAGGCTCATCAAGGAAAAGGTCACAGTCAACTGTCTGTCAAGTGCCAGAATCCACCACATCATGCTCGCACTTAAGTCTCTCCACAACAGGTACAAGTATGACTCTCTCATTTCCACATCATGCATGCACTTAAGTCTCTCCACAACAGGTACAAATATGACTCTGTCATTGCCACATCATGCACGCACTTAAGTCTCTCCACAACAGGTACAAGTATGACTCTGTCATTGTCCATGTTGGCATGAATGACTTGAAATGTACCTCCCTGGACTATATGAAGAGAGACATGATTGAGCTCTCATAGTATGTGTTCCGGGCAGGTATGACCCTATCCCTAAGCAGCATCCTACCTTCACCATAAATGATACCACAATCCCAACAAAAAATAATTGACTTCATTGGCTTAGTCTCTGGTGTATTTCCAAGGGGATCCAGTAGCTGTCTGCATGGGGATGACATGGTTGACAGGCTCCAATGCTTTGCCAGAGATGGCCTCCACCTGTCACCCCTGGGGTTCCAGATCTTGGCCAAGGCTCTTGCTTCCCCCATTGTGCCTTTTTTAGGCTATTTCCCAAAGACAAATCTTTCAGCATAAAAGATCTGCCAAAAAGCAAATTGAAGGTCATGCTGCTTAATGCTAGGAGCCTTAACCTGAAAATGCACTCACTGGAGGCTCTCCTCACACTGGAAGATGCCGATGTCTGTGCAGTCATGGAAACTTGGTTAAGGGCTGCGGAGAGCACCCCTGCCTAACCAGGCTATACCTCATTCCACATTTTCTGACCTCAAAATGAGGTTGGAAGACTAAGGGTGGTGGAGTCTCTATCTTCATTAAGGACAGACACACCTCCAGACTGGTTTGCCAGCATGATGCACTGGAATTACTCTAGGTGAAACTGATTGTTGGCAAGACACCCAAACAAGTTATATCCAGCTATAGACCCCTCTCCATGGCTCAGGACACCCAGTCCTCCTACCTGGACCTACTTGACTCCATCAAAGTACCCCCTAACACCCTAATCCTTCTTGACTTCAACAACTCCCCCATAGACTGGGTGAACTATTCCTGCACTAATGCACTCACCAAATGATTCCTTGAATTCATCAGTTCTAATGCACTAGACCTGCTTGTCTCATCCCCCACAAGGGGAGATAACATTCTGGACTTGGTTTTCACCAAAATGGTGACCGCGGCACCACTCCCATAGTATGTTCTTCCCTGGTGAGATCAGATCATCAGTCTGTTTCATTCAAAGTTTCTATCTCACCCAACCCCTCTCCAGCCATAAACAGGCTAAAAAACTTCTCAAAAGCTGAATACAACCTCCTAAGGAAGGGTATCAATAGCTTCACACAAACTGCCCCCTCAGAGGATGCAGACAACTATGCTGAACAATATGCCAATGCAGTATACAAGCACATGTACAACAACATGGACTCAGCCATACCCAACAGAACTAAAACCTGCTCCTCAAGGAAACACAAACCTGTCTGGTGGACATCCTCTATCAACAGGCTTTACAACAAAAGGAAGAAACTGTTGTCCAAGGGTAAAAAGGAACAATTTCCAAATGGGAAAAACTCCCTCCTCAACCTCAACAAGCAAATTAGATCAGTAGTGAAAACCTCCAAAGCCAATTATGAGTTGAAACTAGCCTCCAAAACAAAGGGAAACCGCAAGTCTTTCTTCAGTTAATTCAGGAACTTCCATGGCAAAGCCCAGGTTTGTTGTAAATTAGTACTTAATGGTACCACTTACACTGATCCTTTTGACTTAGTCAACCTACTAGCTGATAGGTTCAGTGCAAACTTCACCACCCTATCCCCCCAAAGGCCCAGTCGACATCCCTGATACTTGTCTCACACCTCACATCTCTGTAGATCAAGTGTTAAAGGCCCTATCCAAGGCAAAGAACACAGCTTCCATGGGACCTGATAGTATCCCAGGCAGTGTTCTGCACCATCTCCAGCAAGAAATAACCTTGCCATTGAGCTCTATTCAACCACAGCTTAAGTACAGGCTTAATTCCAGCAGAGTGGAAAACTGCCATTGTTATCCCTTTGCACAAAGATGGTTCCACTACTGACCCAGAAAACTATCACCCCATTAGCTTGACAAGTCTAATCTGTAAAGCCATGGAGAGTGTTATTATGAATCTCATAAACAAGGACATAGGCAATCTCCAAACACTTGAACCCACCCAATTCGGATTTGTCAGGGGCAGATCTTGCCTATTGAACTTGGCTGACTTCTTTGAGACTGTCACCAAGGCCCTGGATGAAGGAAAGTCAGTGCATACAGCTTACCTTGACCTGGCCAAGGCCTTTAACACAATCCCTCACTCGGGCATCATCAAAAAGCTAACACAACTTGGTCTAAATCCCTATCCCATCAGGTGGGTGACCAACTGGCTCACCAATAGGACCCACAAGGTCAAAATAGGTGCCACCACCTCTGACAGCAGACCTGTCACAAGTGGTGTTCCCCAGAGATCTGTCCTGGGACCCCTACTATTTGGCATCTATTTCTCAGAGGTCCAGGCAAAGACAAGGGGTCTGTGGCTGACCATGTTTGCAGATGACTATACGTTGGGTGCTGTCATTGACTCCCCACATTATGGTAACATATTGCAAGAGGGCCTCAGAGCCACAAATAACTGGTGCTAAAGTCATGGCCTTAAGGTAAACACAAAAAAATGTATTATCATACCATTTGGCAAAAACATGGCCCCTACTGATTACCACATCAACAGCAACCCCCTAAGCACACAACCTGTGGTGAGAGACCTGGGAACTCAGGTTGACAACAATCTCACATTCAACCATCATGTGGTGGCAGTGGTCAGAAAGCATTTTACTTGATTCATCTCATAAGTAAAGGGAATGCATCCAGAAAAAAGGAGATTATTACCTCTCTGTACTCCTCCCTCATTAGGCCTATAATTGAGTAAAATGCCCCATTTGGTATGTACTTCTCCAAACACCTGCATCAACTGGAAAGGTCACAGAAATACCTCACAAAAAGAATCCATGACCTCCAACATCTGTCTTATGCGGACATCTTTAAATCACTATCACTCTACTCGGTATCATACAGATTGCTCAGAGGTGATTTATGTCTCGTCTACAAGGCAGTCTCGGACCCTGCCATACTAGAGATGCTCCATATCTGTAAGCCTAACTCCTCACACATTACCCGGTCAATAGGCCTAAATCTAATATGCAACATCAACAAAACCTTCTGGAGAGACAGGTTTGTCTCACAGAGGCTGTCCCATCTCTGGAATAGACTTCCCATACATGTCAAACAGAGTACCTTGCTGACCCCCTTCAAGCCTAACTTTGATGAATGGATGAGAAACCACAAATTTTCCCAGGGGTTCCACCTTTGTCCCTCACTGACAGGGGCAACAGGTGCTGACTGAGGGTTCTTTTTGGGGGATAAACTCTTGTCTAGGCTTGTAAGGGCCCCAGGGCCATTAGCCTAGTAACCTCCTTTGATACTACGATATATCTATATATATATATATATATATATATATATATATATATATATGTGTGTGTGTGTGTGTGTGTGTGTGTGTGTGTATGTTATATATATATCTACAGCTCCTCTTTCTTTAGATATAAATTGTAAATAAATAATCATGACATTACCTGCTGTGTATGTACTAGTATGCCATATGCATTTATGAGTGTGCAATATGGAATAAATGTAATATGAAATGATTTTTAGTTTCTGATCATTCATTAGTAAAATTGGTAAAAGATACAGTCAAAATAGTGCTACAGTGTCTTTGTCTGCTAGATCCTAAATACTGAGGTAAACAATATGAAGCTTCTTTTGATGTTGTTTTGATGCCAGTGTTTAAAATGCCACAACTATATTAACATTAATAACAGAGGGTCTGGTACTGAAACCAAATCATTATTCTCAGGCAAACTTTTCTGATTGTGCACTTTAGAATTCCAACTTGTTGATGATGGATTTCTGAAGAGACACAAATATATTTTTTTCTTTGAACAAATAGTAAATGTCTCATTCTGTAGAACAGTAAGAATTTTACTTGAATCTTTTAGCATTTTATGAGGATGTCATGGATTTCTTCTGTACAGCTGACCATCAAACCCACTCCCTAAATGATATATTGGTTTTGATACTTCTGAAAAAAAAAGTCATCTTTTTCTTGTATACAAACTACAAATGCTGTGCAGTAATTAGAAGGGACATCTGCAGTCGAGCCCCCTCCTTTTAAAACAGGTAGGTTCTTTGTTAGTCTTTCATTACATAAGGTTTGCCTCATTTGATTCCTTTTTATAAGCCAGTGATATTACTTGGATTCTCTGGCTGTTTTTCTACTTGTGCATTACTTAGAGGACAGAGTAGACTTTTGCTTGATTCTAAAATATTTGCTCGCTGTAAAAGTGACAATGTAGACTGAAAGCAGGTCTTTTTGGAATCTGGCCCCCCAGTGTAAGCTTGTTTATAGATGGGACTTACACCAAAGTAAGTTACTTACACTGAAAGCAGGTCTTTTGAAGTTAGGGTAGACCTAAATTGAGAACAACTCTTGGAATCTGGCCCTTGATGCACTATGATTTAATTCCCAGTTGTTAACAAAAGTTTTAAATTCTTGACTTGAAGATGTGGACTATTGTCAGAACTGATGTCTTTTGGAATAGAATGTCTTGAGTACATGTTTTTTCAAGACATAGTAAAAGTAATAACTAGTTGTATTTTTCAGCTATGTGACATCAAGGATATTTAGAGCAATAATCTGTAGACAACAAAAAAAATATTTTATTTGTACTGGAACAACTCCGTTCCTTCCTGACTGCATGAGAGACCTGGACTGTAATGAAAAATCATCTCTTCTCTTTCAGTTTATTTATGAATAGTTGTTTGGATATCACAGCTAAGTATATGTTTCTGATGTTGTTCGAATATTTATGCAGTATAAAATACCTCTTGCTCTTTCTTTGCACTTGCCTCTGCCTAAATGTGATTCACAAATCTTTGCAAGCAGTAATTTTTCACTGGACCAAGAATAACAACTTTATTTGCTTTAAACGGGTCTATATTAAATCAGCGAATGCTTAGAAAAGCGAACACTGATTTATTGACCCCATGTAAGTGAAAGCTTACAATCCCGAACACTCAGAACAGCGATTTTTTTTCCACAGAAAAAAATTGCTGTTCCAAAAAAAGAAAAAAAAACTTTAAAACATTACATAAAGTGGGGGGCTTCACCCCCCCTCCCACACACCCGATGTGGGCCACACCCCCCCTACTTAAATATACCAACTCCGAGATCGCACTACAGTGACAAAAATGGTAAAATACCAAAGGCGGCCAAGCGATTTCTTTCCCAGGGAAAGAATTCGCTTATATACCGTTTCAGTATTTTGCCGTTTCGCACTTTCAAGTTCGATCAAGACGCATTCGGAAGAATGCGTCTTCGATCATCTAATAGGGAACCATTTTAAACAATAGACTTTAATCAAAAGAAAATTCATTGCTATATAGATAATACAGCTGCATTTTTTTACATAATGCCACCATTTAGTCTGACAAAACTTTCATGGTGGTTTCTTTCAACAATTAAATTTCTCTGTCTTCTCTGTTATATCTCTTAAGCTCATTTATATGGAAACAGGAGGAGCTGCAGAACTATGTAAAGAGCTTCTGTGACACTGCCAGTCCAGCTAACTGGAATTTTGTCAATAATCGTATGTCATTTGTGAATATTAATATGATTCATATGCTTGTCTTACAAATGTAAGAGAACTGTATGTTATATACTGAGCTTCAAGAATGTAACCACAGTGTACTCTACTGAAAAAAAAAACAGAAATGTATATAAACTATATACCTGCGCAAATGTATGGTTTAATGGTAGAAGCTGGAACATACAGAGTTAACTTGCAAAACTTCAAGAAAATAACTTGAAATCCAAGTCTTTTACGATTCTGGTATCTCTCAGTTTCAGCTCAGCACAGACACAATGTCTAGAGCTAGAGGTTTTTCTATTATCTTGAAACAGAAGTAATTACTATGTTTCAAATGTAAAAGTGTTTGTTTTACATCTTCCAGTTCTGAGCAAACATCTGAGAGATATGTATTTCCCACACATTGATGATAAAATTCTGTTGGTATCTGTTAGCCTGGGAACTGAAGGCAGGTGACAAAGAGTGATATCATCCAAGTTGACCCAATGATAGTAATTTAAGAACTGTCTCAGAGAAAGACTGGGCATTTTGTATCTTGTCTTGGACCTGGAAACATTCTCTCATCAGCACTTGCCTTGCCAATAGTAAGTAACTAGGGTACAGTAATTTCTCTTAGATATAGATAGTAATATAGTAAAGATTAGTTTAGATTTCTCTATTTATTTGAGACTGTCCTGCAATGTCATTTTAAAATATTTCCTGTGATTCTCAACTCTGCAGTTACCTTTTAATTGTGGCTGGTTTGTTTAGAGATATTAAGCTCATAGAGTACTTGCATATGTATTTGTGACACTGTATAAGTCACTCCAATAGCCTTGCTCTTGGTCATGCTTACCATTTGGATAATAGTAACATTACACAGTAGGATTGAGCACCTTTTGTAAGGGCCTTAGAACAGCTGATACGTAGTGGGTGGTGGTAGTAGAAACTACCTTATAGTCTGAGCAGAAGGGGCCATAGCTAGTAAACCTCTGCCAGCCTTCCCCAGGAGTGTCTGTGTGTTTGTATATAAATCAAATCTCAAAGTATAAGTGTGTGTGTGTGTGTGTGTGTGTGTGTGTGTGTGTGTGTGTGTGTGTGTGTGTGTGTGTGTGTGTGTGTGTGTGTGTGAGCTACTTGGGCAGGGACACGAAGCACTAGGTGGACAGAGAGAGTGCTGGAGGTTTTGGCTTGGCCACTCAGCTGAGATCTTAAGTCTATAGCTATGCCAGTGGGGAGTTTTACTGGGGATCTGGAGAAAGAGGTAAAAACAAGCCCCAGACTGACTGTGATCTCTGTGTGCTGTTAAGGGAAATTGTACTTTACTGTTTGTGTACTTGTCATCCTCTCAATGTGTACACCCCTAACTGGTGCTAGTGGTGAAGATTCAGGCTCCTTGATTGCTGGGCCAGTGCAAGGGTGTCACAGCTTCTAAGATTTTCTCCAACATATCTTCTTTGTGTTCCAAATTGTATGTTTTACTGACCATATCAGTTATATGAATGTGCTTTCTGAGATTTTCAGGACCATATTTTTGCAACTTAATAAGCATAGTTTGTAAACTAGCTGGGCATTAAACAAAAATGTTTTTGACAATATTTTCAAACAACTTACAAACTGATTTTCCAGTAACTGTTTTTGCCATACATATATGTATTTACGTAGTAATGACTACAAACAGTAACCAGCATGTTTTCTATTTTTGCATATCTTGTTTGCCCCTCTGTATAAACTCTAGAACTGTATGCATCTGATCTGCCTTCCTGTAGCAATAATGTATCCAGTCTCAGCTGACTACCATTCATTAAGAATAACGGGGTGGGAGAAATACATTGTTCAAACTGAAGCTTCTGTAACATGGCTTTTTAATGCTTCCAAACTTCTGTCTTGCTCTGTAGAGGACAACCAACTGATGTCATACTGTTGCAGTTTCCTTAGTTATATTATGGTATTTGGTAAGCTGGGTGCTTATTTATTTGACATTTGTTTACCGGGAAAGTCTGACTGGGCCAGAAAGTGCCCATTTTCAGCAGATGCCCCCAGGAGAAGAGCTCCACAATCACAATATTTCACAAAAATCAAGTACAGACATTTTAAATCACAAGGTATTGTGTTACACAACAAAACATCAAGTACAGATATTTTAAATTACAAAGTATCATGTTACACTACAAATTATAAGACTGAAAAAAATGTAATGAGAATAAAGCATCAAATATATGTTTCATAGTAAAGTGCAACGAAAAACATCAACATGAGCTGGGGAACATATGTAAGGAAAAACTCAAGAGTCATATTATTTGTTACATCTATTAGTATGTGATAAATGAGACCTGAGACAATTCTAATAAGATATTTGAAGATATATTAGAGATTACATGACCAGAGACAGTGATGGGACATTGAGTGATGTTGTAGCATGAGCGATGGTGTTCGTATTATGGTTATAGACGGAAGAAGGAGGAATGGTGGAGAGAAAAGGTGATTATAAGAAGGGTGCAGGGTAGGGTGTCTTCAGGTACCTTAGGTGAGTAGGGAGGAAAGGTGTGCAGTGAATAAAGTAGGGTAGTGGGAAAAACAAAAGAAAGGAGTCAAGTAGGAGGCTGGAGGGGGTTGTGAAGTGTGATTTAAGTTGAAGGGGTGAGTGAAGTATGGTGAGTAAGTTCAGCCAGGATTGGTCCAGGAGCAGGTCAAAGATTTTGAGAAGTATTTTTTAGGGAGCATTTAAAGGTGGGTAGTTTAGAAATAGTTCTTGTGGTTAGAGGTAAGCAGTTCCATTTTTTTACTACTGAGTATGAGTATAGGCTTTGTCCAGGGGATTTATTTGGTTTATTTATGGTGAGAAGATTAGAGAAGATGTTAAGCTTATGAGATGCTGAACAATTTTAAGGAATCATGTATGAGATAATTTGTCATTTTGTCCCTGCAGATTATCTGGGCAACTGTATTATACCCAGTCCAGTGACCCATATCTAGTATTTACTATTATTTAGCTCCAGACCTTTACAATTCAACCTAACTGCTTAATGAGGGCATGAATCATGCTGCTGTCTAGAAGAATCTCAGACAAAAAAATCATCTGGGATGTTATCAGATCCATGGAGGAAGGAATAAGACCTTGACCACAACTGAGATTACCTAAGTTCAAGAGGAATTCTGGTGTGACCCTTGCTTGCTTCTATTATGGGAGAAGGAGTTGGTGCATCCTACAGATGCACCAGTGTCATTGTTTCAGGTGGTTACTGGAAACCAAACATCTCAGATTCATTTGATTTCAAAATGGGAAGTACTTTTGAGGAATTCCTTTTCATATAAGCAGGGGCATCTCCCTCATGATACTTACTGTGTTCCCATCTGTGTATACCATAGGTTCATAGATTCATAGATTATAGAAATAGATTATAGATCTATGAATCTGTGTATACCATCAGCATGCAGAAAGATAGGGTATAAATATTTTAGTAGCACAAAACCAACAAATTTCTCAGGAAACCATTAATGGCCCTTTAAACTCTGTCCCCTCTGTGCCTTCCACCCCCTGTTGACCTAAAACATTGCCCTGTCAGTATAACAGGGGAACTAGGGGTCCAGCTCTGGAGTGGTCAGAAGTCAGAGATAATGCAGAAATGAAGGGCAGTGAGAAATGTCTGAAAAATAGCAGATTTCTTACTACAGCATAAACTAATGTAAGTCAAATGTCTTGCTGCAACACAACCCAATGGAAGTTTTACAATACACTTGCAAATAGAAAAAAAAAACAATGTGATATTAACTATTCTAGGTAGACTTTCTATGAAATCCACAACAATCTTTGTTAAACTTCTTGTGTTGAAGAAATTCCAATAAGTAATATGAGAAATCTCTGTTTACTCAAATGGGTTTTAAAGGGTACATAACTTGTTTCATCCAGATTTCATCTAGCCTACCCTGGTTCAATTATTTCCTAGCAATAATATATCCATCTCTTAAAAGACTGTTAACAAAAGTAATTTAGAGCAAATTCTCTCACCTCTCTCTAAAATACTGGAAAAATGCATCCATACCCAACTTCTCAACCACCTGCTTGAAAACCAACTTCTATCACTCAACATGGTTTCAGACCAGCGCACAGCATCACTACCACCCTCCTCTCCTTCCTTGATATTGTTAACTGGGCACAGGATTCTGGTAAAATAATTGCTTCTCTTTTCCTCGACCTCTCCAAAGATTTCAATACCATTTCCCACACTATCCTCCTCTTTAAACTATCCACTATCTATCTTACTCTCCCTTCCTCAATACTTCCACCCGAAGGCTCCATTCTTGGTCCTCTCTTATTTAGCATCTTCATACCTCTCAAGTGTACCTCATTACGAGGAACATACCTCATTTTGGGGTCTTAAAAAGTTCATGTTTCTCGAAGTTCCTGAAAGTTCCACATTGAATGTCACACATTCAGTGTTAGGAATTTTTTAAGTGAAATCCATTGTAAATACAAATGAATCATATTAATTCATTAAAAGATCTTTACATGTAAAACCAGCATATTTTAACCATCCTATGACCTTCTTAGTTGAAGTTGCTTGTAAGCTATTAGTATGTGTTCCACATTTTGCCCATTTGTTCCACATTATGAGGGCTAGTGTTCCTCACTTTGGACATGGAAGGTTGAGAACTATGAGCATGTTTATTAACAACTTTCACACCACTCTCCCACAATGCTCAGTAATCCACTATGCTGATGACTCTACAATAATATGCACTGCAAATTCCAGATCTGAACTTCAGCAGATCACCCAGAATGCCCTCACCTCTACTGAATATTGAATGCTTAACAATGCTTAACAATCATCTTGCCCTAAATCCAAAAAAACTAAACTAGTAATTTTTACCCCTAAGAAAACCACTCTGCTAGATAAAAAAACTCTTCGCTATAAAAGCCCAAGACAGTACCACTATAGAAGTTGTCCCACACAGTAAATTACTAGGCATTATTATAGATGATAACCTTAACTTTGATCTACACATAAACAATAACATCAAAAAACACACCAAAAGCTTGATATGCTCTACAGGCGTCAACACTTTCTTAGCCTCTCTACTAGACAAAGCCTTGCAACTACCTTTTTATTACCCTCTCTCATTTATGGTGCTCCTCTCCTCACTAATATCCAAAATTCCACAAAATCCAGACTTGATATGAGTTACAACAGAATAGTCAAATTTGCCACCAAGGCCAAATTCCTGTCCCACCACTGTAACTCACTGAAACAATTAGGCTGGTTGTAAGTCCCCCACCATCTCTTATTCACCCAGCTAACTACAGCAAACAAAATAATCTACAGACCCAGAGACTGTCCTACTATCTCACCTCTACTTGCCAAATAACAACCCAGCAGGCAACTAAAATCTGAAAATCATCTACCTCTAAAAGTAGAAAAGCCCACCTTAACTGCTGGTCAACTCCTCTATTCCTTCCCTGTCGCCAGAATATGGAACTCACTTCCACCTTCTATAAGAAACACAGGCAGCATCACCACCTTCAAACAAACACTGAAAAATCATCTCAACTCTTCCTGGCTATGTACCTGCTCTATAACAACCCTTCCTGGCTATGGACCTGCTCTATAACAACCCTTCCTGACTATGTACCTGCTCTATAACAACCCTTCCTGGCTATGTACCTGCTCTATAACAACCCTTCCTGACTATGTACCTGCTCTATAACAACCCTTCCTGGCTATGTACCTGCTCTATAACAACCCTTCCTGGCTATGTACCTGTTCTAGAACAAATCTTCATGGCTATATACCTGCTGTATAACAACCCTTCCAGGCTCTCTACCTGCTCTATAACAACCCTTCCTGGCTATGTACCCTTTCTATAACAACCCTTCCCGGCCATGTACCTGCTCTATAACAACCCTTCCTGGCTCTGTACCTGCTCTATAACAACCCTTCCTGGCTCTGTACCTGCTCTATAACAACCCTTCCTGGCTATGTACCTGCTCTATAACAACCCTTCCTGGCTATGTACCTGCTCTATAACAACCCTTCCAGGCTCTGTACCTGCTCTATAACAACCCTTCCTGGCTATGCACCTGCTCTATAACAACCCTTCCTGGCTATGTACCTGCTCTATAACAACACTTCTTGGCTGTGTACCTGCTCTATAACAACCCTTCCTGGCTGTGTACCTGCTCTATAACAACCCTTCCTGGCTATGTACCTGCTCTATAACAACCCTTCCAGGCTCTGTACCTGCTCTATAACAACCCTTCCAGGCTCTGTACCTGCTCTATAACAACCCTTCCTGGCTATGTACCTGCTATATAACAACCCTTCCTGGCTATGTACCTGCTCTATAACAACCCTTCCTGGCTCTGTACCTGCTCTATAACAACCCTTCCAGGCTCTGTACCTGCTCTGTAACAACCCTTCCTGGCTGTGTACCTGCTCTATAACAACCCTTCCTGGCTATGTACGTGCTCTATAATAACCCTTCCAGGCTCTGTACCTGCTCTATAACAACCCTTCCTGGCTATGTACCTGCTCTATAACAACCCTTCCTGGCTATGTACCTGCTCTATAACAACCCTTCCTGGCTGTGCACCTGCTCTATAACAACCCTTCCTGGCTCTGTACCTGATTTATAACAACCCTTCCTGGCTATGTACCTGCTCTATAACAACCCTTCCTGGCTGTGTACCTGCTCTATAACAACCCTTCCTGGCCATGTACCTGCTCTATAACAACCCTTCCTGGCTATGTACCTGCTCTATAACAACCCTTCCTAGCTATGTACCTGCTCTATACCAACCCTTCCTGGCTGCGTACCTGCTCTATAACAACCCTTCCAGGCTCTGTACCTGCTCTATAACAACCCTTCCAGGCTCTGTACCTGCTCTATAACAACCCTTCCTGGCTATGTACCTGCTCTATAACAACCCTTCCTGGCTATGTACCTGCTCTATAACAACCCTTCTTGGCTATGTACCTGCTCTATAACAACCCTTCCTGGCTCTGTATCTGCTCTATAGCAACCCTTCCAGGCTCTGTACCTGCTCTATAACAATCCTTCCTGGCTTTGTACCTGCTCTATAACAACCCTTCCTGGCTGTGTACCTGCTCTATAGCAACCCTTCCTGTCTCTGTACCTGCTCTATAACAACCCTTCCTGGCTATGTACCTGCTCTATAACAACCCTTCCTGGCTATGTACCTGCTCTATAATAACCCTTCCTAGCTATGTACCTGCTCTATAACAACCCTTCTTGGCTATGTACCTGCTCTATAACAACCCTTCCTGGCTCTGTATCTGCTCTATAGCAACACTTCCAGGCTCTGTACCTGCTCTATAACAATCCTTCCTGGCTATGTACCTGCTCTATAACAACCCTTCCTGGCTGTGTACCTGCTCTATAACAACCCTTCCTGTCTCTGTACCTGCTCTATAACAACCCTTCCTGGCTGTGTACCTGCTCTATAACAACCCTTCCTGGCCATGTACCTGCTCTATAACAACCCTTCCAGGCTCTGTACCTGCTCTATAACAACCCTTCCTGGCTATGTACCTGCTCTATAACAACCCTTCCTGGCTATGTACCTGCTCTATAACAACCCTTCCTGGCTATGTACCTGCTCTATAATAACCCTTCCTAGCTATGTACCTGCTCTATAACAACCCTTCTTGGCTATGTACCTGCTCTATAACAACCCTTCCTGGCTCTGTATCTGCTCTATAGCAACACTTCCAGGCTCTGTACCTGCTCTATAACAATCCTTCCTGGCTATGTACCTGCTCTATAACAACCCTTCCTGGCTGTGTACCTGCTCTATAACAACCCTTCCTGTCTCTGTACCTGCTCTATAACAACCCTTCCTGGCTGTGTACCTGCTCTATAACAACCCTTCCTGGCCATGTACCTGCTCTATAACAACCCTTCCAGGCTCTGTACCTGCTCTATAACAACCCTTCCTGGCTATGTACCTGCTCTATAACAACCCTTCCTGGCTATGTACCTGCTCTATAACAACCCTTCCTGGCTATGTACCTGCTCTATAACAACCCTTCCTGGCTGCGTACCTGCTCTATAACAACCCTTCCAGGCTCTGTACCTGATCTATAACAACCCTTCCAGGCTCTGTACCTGCTCTATAACAACCCTTCCTGGCTATGTACCTGCTCTATAACAACCCTTCCTGGCTATGTACCTGCTCTATAACAACCCTTTTGAAACATGAGGGAGGAGGTTATGTTTGAAACATGGGGGATGGGGTCATGATTTGAAACATGAGGGAGGGGGTCATGTTTTGAAACATGAGGGATGGGGTCATGTTTTGAAACATGAGGGAGGGGGTCATGTTTTGAAACATGAGGGAGAGGGTCATGTTTTGAAACATGAGGGAGAGGGTCATGTTTTGAAACATGAGGGATGGGGTCATGTTTTGAAACATGAGGGAGGGGGGTCATGTTTTGAAACATGAGGGAGGGGGTCATGTTTTGAAACATGAGGGAGGGGGGCATGTTTTGAAACATGAGGGAGGGGGTCATGATTTGAAACATGAGTGAAGGGGTCATGTTTTGAATCATGAGGGAGGGGGGTCATGTTTTGAAACATGAGGGAGAGGGTCATGTTTTGAAACAAAGGAAGGGGTCATGTTTTGAAACACGAGGTAGAGGGTCATGTTTGAAACACGAGGGAGGGGGTCATGTTTGGAAACACAAGGGAAAGGGTCATGTTTTGAAACATGAGGGAGGGGGTCATGTTATGAAACATGAGGGAGGGGGTCATGTTTTGAAACATGAGGGAGAGGGTCATGTTTTGAAACATGAGGGAGGGGGTCATGTTTTGAAACATGAGGGAGAGGGTCATGTTTTGAAACATGAAGGAAGGGGCCATGGTTTGAAACACGAGGGAAGGGGTCATGTTTGAAACATGAGGGATGGGGTCATGTTTTGAAACATGAGGGAGGGGGTCATGTTTTGAAACATGAGGGAGGGGGTCATGTTTTGAAACATGAGTGAGGGGGGTCATGTTTTGAATCATGAAGGAGGGGGTCATGTTTTGAAACATGAGGGAGAGGGTCATGTTTTGAAACAAGGGAAGGGGTCATGTTTTGAAACATGAGGTAGAGGGTCATGTTTGAAATATGAGGGAGGGGGTCATGTTTTGAAACATGAGTGAGGGGGGTCATGTTTTGAAACATGAGGGAGGGGGTCATGTTTTGAAACATGAGTGAGGGGGTCATATTTTGAATCATGAGGGAGGGGGTCATGTTTTGAAACATGAGGGAGAGGGTCATGTTTTAAAACAAGGGAAGGGGTCATGTTTTGAAACACAAGGTAGAGGGTCATGTTTGAAACACGATGGAGGGGGTCATGTTTTGAAACACAAGGGAAGGAGTCATGTTTTGAAACATGAGGGAGGGAGTCATGTTTTAAAGGACAAGGGAGGGGATCATGTTTTGAAACATGAGGGAGAGGGTCATGTTTTGAAACATGAAGAAATGGGTCATGTTTTGAAACATGAGGGAGGGGGTCATGTTTTGAAACATGAGGGAGGGGGTCATGATTTGAAACATGAGTGAAGGGGTCATGTTTGGAATCATGAGGGAGGGGGGTCATGTTTTGAAACATGAGGGAGGGAGTCATGTTTTAAAGGACAAGGGAGGGGGTCATGTTTTGAAACATGAGGGAGAGGGTCATGTTTTGAAACACGAAGGAAGGGGCCATGGTTTGAAACATGAGGGAAGGGGTCATGTTTGAAACATGAGGGATGGGGTCATGTTTTGAAACATGAGGGAGGGGGTCATGTTTTGAAACATGAGGGAGGGGGTCATGTTTTGAAACATGAGGGAGGGGGTCATGTTTTGAAACATGAGTAAGGGGGGTCATGTTTTGAATCATGAAGGAGGCGGTCATGTTTTGAAACATGAGTGAGGGGGGTCATGTTTTGAAACATGAGGGAGAGGGTCATGTTTTGAAACAAGGGAAGGAGTCATGTTTTGAAACATGAGGGAAGGAGTCATGTTTTAAAGGACAAGGGAGGGGGTCATGTTTTGAAACATGAGGGAGAGGGTCATGTTTTGAAACATGAAGAAAGGGGCCATGGTTTGAAACAAGGGAAGGGGTCATGTTTTGAAACATGAGGTAGAGGGTCATGTTTGAATTATGAGGGAGGGGGTCATGTTTTGAAACATGAGTGAGGGGGGTCATGTTTTGAAACATGAGGGAGTGGGTCATGTTTTGAAACATGAGTGAGGGGGGTCATGTTTTGAAACATGAGGGAGAGGGTCATGTTTTGAAACAAGGGAAGGGGTCATGTTTTGAAACACAAGGTAGAGGGTCATGTTTGAAACATGAGGGAGGGGGTCATGTTTTGAAACACAAGGGAAGGAGTCATGTTTTGAAACATGAGGGAAGGAGTCATGTTTTAAAGGACAAGGGAGGGGGTCATGTTTTGAAACATGAGGGAGAGGGTCATGTTTTGAAACATGAAGAAAGGGGCCATGGTTTGAAACATGAGGGAAGAGGTCATGTTTGAAACATGAGGGATGGGGTCATGTTTTGAAACATGAGGGAAGGGGGTCATGTTTTGAAACATGAGGGAGGGGGTCATGTTTTGAAACATGAGGGAGCGGGTCATGTTTTGAAACATGAGGGAGAGGGTCATGTTTTGGAACATGAGGGAGGGGGTCATGTTTTGAAATATGAGGGAGGGGGTCATGTTTTGAAACATGAGGGAGGGGGTCATGTTTTGAATCATGAGTGAGGGGGGTCATGTTTTGAATCATGAGGGAGAGGGTCATGTTTTGAACCAAGGGAAGGGGTCATGTTTTGAAACACGAGGTAGAGGGTCATGTTTGAAACATGAGGAAGGGGGTCATGTTTTGAAACATGAGGGAGGGGGCATGTTTTGAAACATGAGGGAGGAAGTCATGTTTGAAACATGAGGGAGGGGGTCATGTTTTGAAACATGAGGGGGGGTCATGTTTTGAAACACAAGGGAAGGGGTCATGTTTTGAAATACGAGGTAGAGGGTCACGTTTGAAACATGAGGGAAGGGGCCATGGTTTGAATTATGAGGGAAGGGATCACATTTGAAACATGAGGGAGGGGGTCTTGTTTTGAATCATGAGGGAAGGGGTCATGGTTTGAAACATGAGGGAGGGAGTCATGTTTTGAAACATGAGGGAGGGGCTCATGTTTTGAAACATAAGGGAGGTGGGTCATGGACAAACACAATTACTGTGAATTTTTTATTGTTTTTTTTTTTATTTAAATTTTATTGAATTGTCCCTTAAGACATAAGCAAACATACATTAACAGAAAAGAAAACAAACCATATTAATACATTTTTTCGTTTACATACATTATACATCCTATATCTTTTCTTTGTAATTATCATCAGGCAGCATTACATAAATTGCTGCATTCCTGCCTTCACTTAAACCTCACTCCTCCTCTGAACATTATTCTGCATGCATTGTTCCCACAATTTCCATTTATTTTTATATAATTTGCTCCTTCACTTTTCTAAAGATCCATCTTCCAGTTCTTTTATCTCTTTTATAATATTCAGTACTTCAAATACAGTTGCATTAGACCTTGATTTCCATTTTCAGTAATTGCTTTCTTGGCAGCCAACACAATTACACTTAATAAGACCTTACTACGTCTAGGCAGTTCAGATCCTGTATCCCAGCTCAAACAAATCACATCCTTAGCTGAACCCATTAACTCACCCAGTATTTCTGACAGAGTACTCTGTAGAGAATTTTTAAAATCTGCCAACTCATTACATTCCCAAAACACATGCTCTCATTACGTCTTTCTTCCTCATCACACCTCCAACATATACTATCCACCCGAGGAAACTAATCTTTGAAGTCTGCTTTGGGTATAAAATACCTATGTAAACATTTTCAAGCAAAAAGTCCTAAGCCTTCTGCTCTTTTTAGTATTCATAGGAGCCCTACATATGTCCTTCCATTGTGCTCTTGTAAATTATTTTTCCACGCTCACTTCCCAAACTTTTCTGACTTTCTCTGATTGATTCTTATAGTGGTCAAGCAATATTTTCTGTGCCCTTGTACTTGCAGCTTCTGTTCTAGATTTGACTGAAACCCCCACCAGAACAGGTCTTTCACTTAAGATTTCCCTGCCCCTTTTACTTTACCTATACACTGATATCAATCCCCTACAGGAAAGATGGCCTCTAGCCTGCAGTCCAAGTTACTTCTTGGCCTCATTCCCACTCAGTTACCTTTTCCTCTCTTGTTATTTCATCCCAATACATTGGTTCCTTTGCCAGCCTTCTGCAGTACATTCAGTCCAACTTACTTCTTGGCCTCATTCCCACACAGTTACCTTTTCCTCTTGCTATTTGATCCCAATACGTTGGTTCCTTTGCCAGCCTTCTGCAGTAAATTCCAGCTCCCTTTTGACTATTTCCTGAACTCCCACTTCAGTTATCCATATTGGTAAAAATCTCCTTTCTCCATTCTCCTGTTGTATTAGTTCTTAAAATACTTTCTGCTACTTTATGAATATAATATTCTGTATGGTTGTTATTACTTTCCTCAAGGCTCTGTACCAAAACCCCACTCTATTTATTTCTTGAACTTATCCCTTGCTTTATTGTCATCCCTTTCCATTTTGAATTATAACCTTCTGCTTGTGTTATGAATGTGAGCCCTAACTCTATAGTTCTAAAATATCCTTTCAAATCAAGTAATCCTCAACTATGTTCTTCTAGTGGAAGGATCAACTTAGCCCACTTAATTATTGCCTTCACCTCCCCCTAGATAAATTCCTTCAACTCTGTGTTAATTATTGTCTACAACTTCTCCTGACTAGTATATAAAATTAAAGGGACTAAAAACATTTTTACTGCATGCATATTATTATCCATATCCATAAACAAGAGTTTGCAGTTTTTCAGTTTTTATATTATCTTTTGTTTAGTCTCTTTGCACAGATCCTTAGCTGCCATAACAGAAGCCTTGTAAGTCCATACTTTTAATATTTCATCGTATTGTGTCCCCATAAATATGGCCATTGCTGAAACAATTTATGTGTAGGTACATAATTTATGGCGATAGACGTTCTTTTAACTTCATTAATTTTATATCCCAAAAAGACTTGAAACCGTCTCAAAATGTTTCACAACACTGAGATGTCCTTTTCTGGATTTATCAGGTACAAAATAATATCATCTACAAATAAAGCCAACTGTTCTTAATTACCATACCAATTATATCCTTGACGTACCTCTCAGCTGTACAGATTTTTGCAGATTTTGGCCTCATATTTTTGGTCTGTTTTTTTTTTTTTTTTTTTTTTGTAAAATTGTGGTTTTCTGGAAAATTAGTGGCAGATCATTTAAAGATGAAGTTTGAAAATAGTGACAGACATTTGAGTTTCAGGCTTCATACAGGTTCATAGGTTGGTACTAGTCTATCGTCCCTAGGGCCTATGCAAGCCTAGCCATAACAATTCCCTGGATATTTCTTCCCACAATATTTACTTCTCTGGAACCCTGTCTAGCAGGGTGACTGACATGATCCCCGGAGTGAATTTCCTATCTCCCATCCAATCATCAAGGCTCCTTTTGAAGAGGGCCAATGAGGCGCTCTGCTTGACATGTATGGGCAGTCTATTCCAGAATATGGGGAGTCTCTGGGTCAGGAACCTATCCCTCCAGCATGTTTTGTTCATTGTGATGGCAAGGTTTAGCTCCCTGGAGCGTGTGGCTCTTAGGGATTGGGATTTCTTTAAGTGGAGCATGTCCAACAGCTCAGGGTTTGACATGGCCTTGTATATTAAGCAGAGATTGCCTCTGAGTAGATGATATGCCACAGAGTATAGCTGGAGTTTTTTTAGATGGTCAGCATATGGCATCTGCTTTAGGCCTTTGATTCTTTTAGTGAGATATTTCTGTGGCCTTTCCAGCTGTTGCAGATGTCTTGTGAGGTACATACCAAATGGGGCATTATACTCTATAATGGGTCTAATGAGGGATGAGTACAGTGGGACAATGACCTCCTTTTTTCTGGATGAAAAGCTCTTAGTGATGAGGTGTGCCACATAGAAGGATTTCCTGACTGTTGTGGCAATGTGGTTATCGAAAGTGAGACCATTGTCCACCTGTGTCCCTAAGTCTCTCATCACATTTTCGATGTTTAGTGTCCTGCCACCTCTGTGGTAATTCATGGGTACATGTTTTTTTTCCAAAGGGGATAACTATACATTTCTTGGCATCGAGCTTGAGCCCATGGCTCTGGCACCAGGTATCTGATTCTGTAAGGCCCTTTTGTAGAATATCCACATAATTTGGGGATTCAGTAATGGCTCCCAGTTTGCAGTCATCTGCGAACTTTGTTAGCCAGAGTCCCTTAGTGTTGGCCTGTACTTCAGAGAAGTAGATGCCAAACAAGAGTGGTCCCAGGACTGAACCCTGAGGTACTCCAGTTATCACTTGTCTGGAGCTGGATTTGGAGTCAGCTACTTTTACAGTCAGGGTTCTGTCAGTAAGCCAGTTGGCAACTCATCGAGTGATGTAGGGATTTATGCCCAGCTTAGTAAGTTTCTCTATGATTCCAGAGTGGGGGATGGTGTTGAAGGCCTTGGTGAGGTCCAGATAGGCTGTGTGGACTGCCGTACCCTCGTCCACAGCTCTGGAAACTGATTCAAAGAAGTCAATCAGATTCAGGAGACAAGATCGGCCCTTCACAAACTCAAACTGGGTGGGGTCCAGTGTTTGAAAGTTGCCAATGTCTCTGTTTATAAGTTCCATGATAATGCATTCCATGCCCTTGCAGATCAGGCTTGTCAGACTGATGGGATGGTAGTTCTCAAGATCCAAGGCGGATCCTTCCTTGTGGAGCGGGATAACTGTAGCTGTGCGCCACTCAGTGGGCACGAAGCCTGAGCATTAAACATGACACTTAGGTGAGGTGCCAGTTCATTTTGTAGTTCATGTAGTACACAGCCTGGGATGTCATCTGGTCCCATGGATGCTGTATTCTTAGCTTTGGAGAGTGCGGTTTCTACCTGTGTGGCTGTGATTATCAGAATTTGGCAATCTTTTTTTTATTGAGATGGGCCCTTTAGGGGGTGAGAGGGGGGTGAGGTTGGCACTAAATCGATCTGCCAGGATATTGGCAATATCCTTGGGATCAGTATATTTAATGCTATTCTGTTGTAGCTCAGAGCAGATCTGAGCATTGCCATTTAGATTCTTGACATAACTATAAAATGCCTTGTGGTTGTCATATCCTTTAGAAAATTCATGCTAATGCAAAACCTGTTTTGGGGCCTTTGTCACACTTTTATTTATGGCTTTGTCCAGATTTTTTGCTCTAAGAGGTTGAGAGGTATGATCCTTGAACTTTTGAGTCCCTTAATTTCTTTGTCAATGGCTCTAAATATAATGCAAATAACAAAGGGGTAAAAGGATGCCCTGGCATGTTTCTTCTATTCAAACACAACTTGTCAGAGGAAAACCCTCCCACTTTAATTCTTGTCTCCAGTCTATGATAAATCCTCCTAATTAACCTTATCATTGCATCAGGGAATGCAAATGCTTCCAGTGCCCTACTCATAAAATTCTACCTTATTCTATTGAATGCATTCTGTCTGCATCAAGACCCACCAACAACAGAAGTAGTTTCTTACATTCTCCTTCCCTCTGGATCATCATTGCTCTATTAATGTTGTCAAATATTTGTCTCCCCTCCACAAAACCACATTGATCCATATCTATCAATATTGGCTAGTATAGACATAAACACGTATTAATCACTGTTTAAAATTGAACTAGGTCTATATGAAGCTGGGTCTGATGGGTCTTTACCTTCCTTAGGTAATACAGCCAGCACAGCCTTCTTCCCAGAAGTTGGTGCTTCCGCTCCTTTTAAAATACTGTTAACATTTCCAGAGCTTTATCACTTTCTTCCTTCTTAACCTCCACATTTCCACAGGAATACCATTTGTTCCTGGAGATTTTCCTAAGCATTGATTGTAACTTATCTCCTCATATCCTTAAATGTTAAGTGTTGAACCTCATCTACCTCTAACCTTGGCAGAATTAAGCCTTCCATAAATATTTCTGTCTGTGCTCTTTCCTTGATTCCCACATTTCTCTGCTTTTACAAATTGTCATAAAATTTATGAAATATGTCTAAACCCTCTACAGAATCTTTTCTTATTTTTCTTGTTATAGGTCCCCTAAGTTTGTCACAAACCTTTCAACTTTCTGCTGTCTAAGTCATTGAGCTAAACATTTTTGTGCACTGGAATTATCTAAAAAATAGTTGCTTAATAGCAATCTTTCTAAACGCATGTATATTATCCAGATAATCCCTTATTTTCTCTTCATTTGCACCTTTTCTTGTTCTGTGAGATTCCTCTTATTCTGTAATACTTTAACCTTTGTCAGACCCTCAAAGTAATTCCCATTACTTCTTAAGCATAGCTCTTTCTCTTCAACCCTGTTTTTAAATTCCATTTTCATTTTATTCAACTCACTAGTTATAACTTCAGAAGATAATTCCATATTCCCTAATAACTCTCAAATAATTTTCACTCCCCATTCCTTAAATTCCACTCTTTTTGACAGGTAAGAGGGAAAACACCAGTGTCTCATTTTTACTTCATTACCATGCATTTTTTTATCTTAGTTTTTATTGGTACATGATTTGAAACAATTATTGAATGTGTGTCAAAGCTTTCAATTAAATACAAATGTTCCTGCGAAATATAATTTATGTCTAGTCTAATTTGGGAAATAGTATGCAAATTTTGTCCAAGTTCCTACTACTAAACTCACATCTTTCATACCAAATATTTTCATACATTTCTTCAGAAATCTACCCTGTTTTGTTATATTTCCCTTTTAGGTTTCCTTGATGCATCCTCACTATTGAAAATCAAGTGCCAGTACCCACCTGCAGTAGATATAAAATGTTTGCACACCCCTGTTAAAATGCCAGGTTTTTATGATATAAAAAAATGAGACTACAATAAACCATTTCAAAACTTTTTCCACCTTTAATGTGACCTATAACCTGTACAATTCAATTAAAAAACAAATCTGTTAGGGGAAAAATATAAAAAATAAAAAACGTACAATACATTGGTTGCATAAGTGTTCACACCCTTAAACGAATAGTTTGTTGTGTGCACACCTTTAAACGAATAGTTTGTTGTGTGCACACCTTTAAACTAATAGTTTGTTGTGTGCACACCTTTAAACGAATAGTTTGTTGTGTGCACACCTTTAAACTAATGCTTTGTTGAACCACCTTTTGATTTCATTACAACATTCAGTTTTCTTGGGTACACACCTGCCATCAATTAAAGAGACTCTGATTAACCCCAAATAAAGTACAGCTGTCCTAGTAGCATTTTCCTGACATTTACTCAGGTGCCTGCTACAGCAAAAGCCATGATTCGCAGAGAGCTTACAAAGCATCAAAGGGATTTCATTGTTGAAAGGTATTAGTCAGGCGAAGGGTACAAAAAATATCCACAGTATTGGATATACCATGGAACACAGTGAAGACAGTCATCAAAAAGTGGAGAAAATATGGGACAACAGTGACGTTGCAAAGAACGGGACGTCCCTCCAAAATTGATAAAAAGACATAATGAAAACTGGTCAGGGAGGCTGCCAAGAGACCTACAGCAACACTGAAGGAGCTGCAGGAATTTCTGGCAAGTACTGGCTGTGTACTACATGTGACAATAATCTCCCGTATTCTCCATATGTCTGGACTATGGGATAGGGTTGCAAGATGGAAGCCTTTTCTTATACAGAAAAACATCCAGGCCAGGCTAAAATTTGCAAAACCATACATCAAGTCTCCTAAATGCATGTGGGAAAATGTGTTATGGTCTGATGAGACCAAGGTTGAACTTTCTGGCCACAATTCCAAAAGTTACGTTTGGCACAAAAACAACACTTTGCATCACCAAAAGAATACCATCCCCATGGTGAAGCATGGTGGTGGCAGTATCATGCTTTGGGGTTGCTTTTCCTCAGCTGTAAATGGGACTTTAGTCAAGGTGGACAGAATTATGAACAGTTCCAAAAACCAGTCACTTTTGGCCCAAGACCTTCAAGCGTCTGCTAGAAAGCTGAAGATTAAGACAAATTTCACCTTTCAACACAACAATGACCCCAAGCATACATCCAAAGCAACAAAAAAAATGGCTTCACCAGAAGAAAATTAAAGTTTTGGAATGGCCCAGCCAGAGCCCAGACCTAAATCCATTAGAAAATCTGTGGAGTGACCTGAAGAGGGCTGTGCACAAGGGATGCCCTTGCAATCTGACAGATTTGGAGTGCTTTTGCAAGGAAGAGTGGGCAGATATTGTCAAGTCAAGATGTGCCATGCTGATAGACCAAGAAGACTGAATGCTGTAATTAAATCAAAAGGTGCTTCAGCACAGTGTATTGTGTGTTTTTTATTTTTTTATTTTTTTCCCCTAGCAAATTTGTTTGTTTTTCAATTGAATTGTACAGGTTATAGGTCACATTTAAGGTGGGAAAAGTTTTGGAATTATTTAATGTAGTCTCATTTTTTATATCACAAAAACTGGCATTTTAACAGGGGTGTGTAAACTTTTTATATCCTCTGTATAAGTAATATTCCTTGCTGCTTATTTATCCCAAACTTTTCTTAATCTCCATATTAGCAATTTTTGGTGGAATATAAATACATGGCAGCTTAATCATCCTCCACTGCCAATATCCCCTTACTACCACAAATATGCCATTATTGTCTTTGTTTTTCCTCTTCTGTCACTATTGGAACCTCTCTAGCAATTAGTGAAATTACTCTTCTTTTTCTTTCTCTGTGGTATTCTGCTGCATATCTATCCTGAAATCTGTTCTTTATCAAATTAACATGCTCATTTCTTTTCAAATATGTTTCCTGTAGCATTAATATTTGCATTCTGCATTTCGTAATGTAATTCAATATTCTTATCTTTGTGTCTATACATGTAAGGCCATTTACATTCCAAGATAATATGAATAACGTAGCAATTATGATAAATAGATATCATTCCAAAAAGTACACTGGCTATTTTTAAATAAAACTAAATTGTACACTGTTCTATTAATGCATTAAAGTATACAGACTGCTAGGGAGGCTATCTTTTATTCACTTTCCATAATTTCACACTTTATTTTTCACTGAACTGCTTGGCATTTTACCTTTAAAGTTTACATTTCCTTCAGTAAAGAATGCTCAGAACTCTCAAGATTAATTGTTTGTACCTGCAGACAGCTCGTTTCTATAGAAAAGTACTCAGCAATGAATCTTTGTAAATTTTACTCAGAAAAGATTGCACAGCTGCCTTCAGCTGCAGACTTCTTGACTCCTAGTGAGCATTTGGTAATAAATAAACAAGCTAATATCTTTGCAGATGAAAGAAATTTGCATTTTTCATTGCTTTCATCATTTTGTTGTATTTTTAAAGTCTACCTTCTCACAATTTATTTATTTTTATTTATTTTACATTTGTTGACCGGGCTGGTCTAACTGGATATATGTCCATTTTCAGTAGAGGCCCGGGGAGAAAAGCTCCAACATAGGAAATATTATCATAGCATACAGAATATGCAATAGATAGATATTACATTACATTCTTTTAGAATAGACAATACAAAGACTGTGTAAGGTTTACCTGGAAAAGAAAACTTTGGATAGCATAAATAAGATAATAAAGAATACCAAGAATTGTTATCTTAAATTAGAGGCATGGTAATAGGCATACAATCTAATACTAACATACAGTACATATTCAGTAGAGGCCTGGAGAGAAAAGCTCCAATGTAGGCAATAGTATCTTAGAATACATTATAGAAGGAAGTTACATTACATTATTTTATATTGGAAAATAGGAGGAGAGTTCTTTTAGAGAAGTAAGTCATGAAACAGTGCTGAGAGGAAGTCTCTTTAATGCTAGGGAGTGGTTAGAGTTCTAGCTGCAATTGCTAGGTGTAATAAAACAACAGAGCAAAGAGGTAAGGGTAGTGGGAGATAGGGGAGTGGGAGATGGGAGATGTAGTGGCAGATAGGGAAATAGACTTTTAGTCAAGATTAGAGCAGGGACATAGCCAGTGTGTTTTGAGATGTTCTTTAAGATGTTTTTTGAAGAGTAGTGTGGAAGAAAGTGATGATAATTCTTTAGGAAGCTAGTTCCAGGTTTTTCCCACTGTGTTGGAGAATAGTGAGTCCCCAGCCTTGTTGTTAGATTTAGTAGTAGAGACTAGACGTTAATTAGCAGAGCGTAGTGTTGCCAGATTATTATATGGGGTAACCAGACTAGTGAGGATAGGAGTCTTGTTAGGGTGGTAGAGAATCTTTTGGGTAATAGTCAGTTGTTGAGAAAGTAGTTGATTCTGTAGTTCTAACCATCCTAGCTTTTTAAGGTTGTGACAGTGATGGGTTCTAAAAGGGGAGCCAGTGGCAAACCTGGCAATGTTATTATAGCTGGTTGCAAGTTTGCTAAGGTTGTTTTTAGATTTATTTATTTATTTATTTTATTTTATTTTACATTTGTTAACCGGGAGAGTCCGACTGGATACATGTCCATTTTCAGCGGAGGCCCGGGGAGAAAAGCTCCACGTATCAGCAAATAAGAATACACTATGTTGATATAATACAGTATGTTCACTTAAGTATTTTACACAAGAATAGGAGACATTTTAGAATATTTCTACTCATTGCTCAAGACATGTAAAGAAAAAAATATTCAAAAAAGAACACAAAAACTCATAGTATAACAGACTTTTTCCTTTTAGGTAGACCTTTCGGATAGTAGTAGCAGGAATTAAATAGGATAATAAGACTAGGGAATTATATAGAAAAGGGAATAAGAGGGAAAATAGAAGAGAGAAATGGTAGTGGTACCGTCATTGGTCCTAAAGGGAGGAGGAAAAATCTTGTTTAGTTGAAGTCAGACTGGCTTATACATTGGCATAGCCAGTGTATCTGAAGGTGGTGATTTAGTCTCTTTTTGAAGAGTTTTATGGAGGAAATGGTGGTGAGGCTGGATGGAAGGGAGTTCCAGATTTTTCCTATTGCATTGGCAAAGAGAGCATCACCCCCTGAGTTGTTGGATTTTACCGTTTGAGCTAGTAGTTTGTTTGAGGAGCGTAAACTATTGAGATTGTTGTAAGGTTTGATTAAGTTTATCAGTGCAGGGGTTTTGTCAGATTGTTTAAGAATTTTAAATGCTACTATGAGTTGGCTCTACTGTAGAAGGTTGGGGAATTCGATCCAACCCAGGCTTTGTAGGTTGGTACAATGATGGGTTCTATAGGGTGTGCCAGTTGCAAATCTTGCAATATGATTATAACAACATGTAAGTTTGTTTAATTCAGTAGTATTAAGATTTCTGAAAATAGGGGAAGCATATAAGAGGGTGGAGAGGAGATGGGAGTGGGCAGTGGCTATTTTTGCTATTGGGGTAAGAAAGGATTTTATTCTATAGAGCGACCCAAGTTTTTTGTTTACGGTTTTAACAGTTTGATTAATATGGATATCAAATTTAAGTTTATTGTCAATTGTCACTCCCAGAAGTTTAGTGTGGGAGTCAGGGGAGATGATTGTCCCATTTTTGGATTGGATATGGAAGGGTGTGGGTATGATCTTGTGAGTGGGGTAGAAGATTAACAGTTTGGTTTTATTTGGATTCAGAATAAGTCGATGTCCCAGTAACCAATTTTCAACTGCTGTAAAGCATGATTGGGTTTTTGATAATAAATTAACTGGGGATGAATCAGAACAGACTAACGTCGAATCGTCAGCATATTGAATGCAGGTGGCATCTGGGATGGCTTTATAGAGGTCATTAATAAAAACAGTAAAGAGGAGAGGTCCCAGTATGGAACCTTGAGGAACTCCTATGGTATTAGATAGGAGGCTAGAGAGCCTGTTCTGCCAGAGTACAGCTTGCTGTCTATCTTGGAGATCGGCTTGAAACCAATCTAGGGTTATGTTGTCTAGATGGAGATTTTTTAGGGTATTGTGTAGTAGTTGATGGTTCACCATATCAAAGGCCTTTGATAGGTCCAAAAAGAGAGCTGACGATATTTTTTTGTTATTCCGGTTGAGATTAATTGTTTCAATAAACGAGAGGAGAGCAGTGGTTGTACTATGGTGTGGCCTAAAGCCATGTTGAGAACTGGAGAGTAGGTTGTTTTGGGTTAGATAGTAAAGGAGCTGTCTATGCACACATTTCTCCATGATTTTGGCCAAAGGTGACAATATGGCTATGGGCCTGTAATTTGATAGTTCAGTCGATGAGCCTCCTTTATGGAGTGGTATCACATAGGATATTTTCCATATTGAGGGAAGTTTGGCTTCAGTCAAGGTACGATTGATAAGAATAGAGATAGGGTAAGCTATGACATCAGCAGCTTTTTGTAAATATTCGGATGGGAGAAGGTCAGCAGAGAGAGTGGTTGGTTTAAGTTTCTTCAGTAGTGAGCAAATATAGGCAGTGGGGACAGGTTGAAATTTAAAGATAGGTATGGACATTTGGGCGATATCTGTTAACTGGGGGCAATTGGTAGATAGCTGATTGGCAAGGGATTGTATTGTGTCCGTGAAGAAGGAATTAAAGGAATTGGCTACTTCCTCTGGGCTCTTATCTGATAGTTTTTCTGGGATAGGAGTTGAGCTTTTACCTGGGTGGAGTAGATTGTTTAAACTGGCCCAGAATTTTTGGGGATTGTTTTGGTGTTTGTTTTGTAGTTGGCAGTAGTAATTTTTTTTGTCTAGGGTTATTGTTTTTTTGGTCAGATTTCTTTGCTGTTGGAATTTAATGCGGTCGAGGGGGGACTTGGTAGTACGCCATGTATTCCAGGTTTTGTTTCTTAGTTTGATTAAGGATTTGGTCTCCTTTGTTAGCCAGGGTGTTATTTTTGTTTTAATTCTAATTTGTCTTTTTGGGGCATTAGCCTCAAGTATAGTTAGAAATGTGTTATTAAAATTTAATACTGCCTCTTCTAGTGGGAGAAACTTAAGGGATGCCCAGTTATATGATTTGAGTTCTGTCTGGAATTTTATGAGGTCAAAGTGTTGCCTGTTTCTAACAGATCTATACATGGGCTGATTCGAGTAGGTTATCTTGTTTAGGTTAACCTAATAATAGGTAAACCTATTTTGATAGGTTAGTATAAATGGCAGAGGCATAAAACAGGGTAGAGATAAAGTGGGTTTGGCAATGGTAGTTCTGGCTAGTGGTGTGAGGAAGGGTTTGATTCTATAAAGGGATCCTAGTTTTCGGTTGACTGATTTTATAGTAGTATTAATATGATCATCATAGCTAAGGCTAACCATGTCAAAGGCTTTTGACAGGTCAATAAATAATGCAGATGAAAGAGAGTTGTTATTACGATGTTTGTTAATACAGTCAGAGAAGGATAGTAAGGCAGTGGTAGTACTATGGTGAGGTCTAAAACCATGCTGACAGTTAGCAAGTAAGTTATTAGAGAGAAGGTGGGTGAGTAGCTGTCGATGGATACATTTTTCCATTATTTTTGCTATTGGAGAGAGTAAGGCTATTGGTCGAAAGTTAGAAATCTCCGTAGAGGAACCACCCTTGTGCAGAGGGATGATGTGTGAAACTTTCCAGATGTTGGGGATTGTTCCTTTAGCAATTGATCTATTAGTAAGGATGGATATAGGATAGGCAATGGCTTTAGATGCAATTTGTAGGTATTCACCTGGTATAAAAACAATTACTCATAGCTTAAGCCACGGGCATTAATCTAGACTTTACCCTTAAAAAATTATGAGAACATATTTTAGTTTTATACATAATATAATCAGTGCACTTTTACACCTCATCCCCACCCCAGAAACCTGAGATCACAGCATATCATATATATATATATATATATATATATATCAACCCTTTTCTTCTTCACATCTGAACTCAAGGGGCCCTGTTGTGCTGTTCTCTGCACTTTAATACCAAGTCGTGTACTCTACTGAAATATTGGCAGTTATATGTATCTCTGTCATATCCAAGATGCCAGCAAAATGGAAATGTAATTTACATTTTTATCAAATTAAGACTGAGAATGGAAGGCTTTCAATGTTTTACAAATGGTTATAGTAAATGTTCTGTACTAACATATGTAATCTAAAGATGCTCTTCACATAGTCCTCCTTTGACTGTCCAGGTATCGTCTGTAATTATCTGCATTGAAGGGTTGTATATTTTATGTCCTGTTTTTTCCTGTAAGATATTTTGTAACTTTTTCCAACATCAAAAATTCATTCCTAATATTGTTGCAGAATTTACCATTCTAAGCATCTTGTCCAGTTTTAGTCCACCAGATCAAGTGTCTTGAGTATATTACATTGTTCCTTTCCTAGAATAAAAGCAGCTTATGGAATATAACTGACCAATATTATTTATACTTTACTTTTCCTGCATTATTTCTGAACTTGGCATACCTTCTATTAGTAAAATACTGCAGTGCAATCAATCAGTGCAACATATGAATACAATTGTCCAAGTCTCATTTTAAGGAAGATATCAGGATAAGAAGGTGTCGTATATGTACTTGGAATATTGGATTACAACAAAGGTTGGCCTTTTTCTTGGGAGTGGATTATTATACATTACAAAATACGGCCTGTATTTTGGCCGTAACTCGACATTTTCAGTTGTTTTGAGTCAACATGAACAGATGGTAGTGACGAACGTTGGCCGTTTTGGGATTGAATCTTTTTTGCTGCCTGGAAACTCATGTCTACTGAAGCAGGTTAGCGACTATGTTCTGGCTAACCTTATTGTCATTTTTCTGCTGCTCTTGCATGGAGGTTAGTTGAGGACACTATTTGGCAGTGAATTACAGCGTCTTGGACTACTCAAGTCAATGACTGTGTTAACCTTATTGTTATTTCTTTGCTGTTTTTGAGTGGAGGTTAGTTGGGGACATTATTTGGCAGTGGATTACAACATTTTGGACTATTCAAGTTAATGGCTGCGCTTACTGGAACTTTTTTATGTTATATTGAGCGATTACTTATAAGGGGGGGGGAAATTTAGTTCCTTTTCGTGTCCATTTATTGTGGAGATGATTTGGTAACAGTCTTGTTGTAACTTGGATTCCTCAGCTGATGGTGCCGTTCTATTTTGTTGGGATTCTCTAACGCTGTATTAAGGGATCGTTTAGTTGGGCAAATCTAGTGCCTTCTCTTCATTATTATCCCGACTGCAATTGTGATTACTTCAAGCAACGACGTTGTCCAAACTTTGAGACACTTTACTGCTGTGTCAAGGTACTATTTGCCAGGACATATCCTGGATTTTGTTTCCCTTTTGGGACTTTATGATTGGACTTAGAGTTTTTCTTTCTGTTAATTCAATGTGCAGTCTTGTGATGACATCTTAGACATAAGAGTATTTATATATATATCCATTTTTACATTTGTTAGTTATAATCTACATGTTGTGGATGATTTGTTGATATTCTAATCTTGTATATGTAGGAGTACTTATTTATCAAAAGTGCTTCATTTTGTAGTGTAATTTTTTCAACTTTGCATATTGCATATTTACATACCACCTTAATAATTCTTTACCTATCTTTACCTCCGTGCAAAACCTCTAACTAATCCCTACATCTACTCTCCTTCAATTATATACATCATAAACAGCTATACACGTCCCACTAAAGCTTCACCCCACCTCTTTATCTCTACTCCTCTTTCTTTACTACAAATTTTCTCCCTATCTCTTTTATTTTTTCCCACTCTACCTCTCCACACTATTACAATAATTCTAACTATATCCTTTCATCTCTATCTACTCTTTCATCTAACATCGCATGACACAAATCACATACCTCTTAAACTTACACACTCAACTTCCACCTACACACATACTCTTCCTAGTTATTCCTCAATAGGCTCAACCATATTTTCTACAGAAACATTTCTACTAGCCAAAGTAAAAATTTTCCAACAACACAAAGTCTACCATAACTATCCCAAACATTATTACTGCCAGAAAACAAAAAGACAGCCACACCACTCCACTCAAAACATCTTTTCTAACTTAATAAAATGTGGGGATATACACCAAAACCCAGGACCTCTTTCTAAAATGCAAAACCAACCAAATCCCACCAAATCTATAAACTTTACTACCATTAATATACAAAGCATTAGAAACAAAATTCCCCACTTCCATGCATGGTTACACCTAAACAGACCTGATTTCACAGCTATGACAGAGACGTGGTTGAAACCATGCATAAATAATACAGAATCCCTACCCCCCCAACTATTCATGCCTTAGAAACGACAGACCACACAAAAAGGGTGAGGGCGTTGCCTTAATATACCCAAGTAGCTATACCATAGTTCCCTACTGAAAACCCATTCCACATTTCTCCCCTGCTGAACTCTTAGTTACAATATTAAAACTAAATAACCACAAAACCCTATGCATTATAGTTTAATACATTCCCCCAGGCGATAACATTCACATTCTAGAAGAGATTCTAGCCAGGTCATCCAAGCATATTCAAAATGAAACTATCATACAAAATAAATAAAAAAAATAAATATAAATATAAATAAATAAATAAATGTAAATATAAATTGGTCAAATATCACCAATCAAAACCTCCAAACAAATATCAACCTATACAACTACACCCAACTAATTTCTGATATAACTAGGCCCAACAATCAAATGAAACAAGGCTCAACCTTAGACTGGATCCTTGTGTCTGACCCAAATAAAATCTCCACTTTTGGAACTTTACCGAACACTATCAGTGACCACCTACCAGCCTTTGCCATCCGCAAAACTACTTCAACGACCGGTAATCATCACTTAAAACGTATAAGAGACCTGTCCAATTTCTCTCCAGAACCTCTAAATGAAATCTTATATCATACTAACTGGACTCCATTACATAACATTCCCCTACATGAAGCAGTAGAATTATTCAATTCAACATTTCTTAAAATCCTAGATGAGGTAGCACCACCCAGAATAAAGAGTGTCAAGACTAACCAAGCAACTTGGTTCACAAAACACACAAAGCAAATCATGTCCTCTAGAGATAAAGCTTGGAGAACATGGCAAAAACACAAAAACCCAGCTGACCTGGTACAATACAAACTACGTAATCAAGCCAAAAGACAGGTTATTAAAGATAAAAAAGACTGTTACCATAAGCTACAAAACCAGCATAGATTAAACCCTCAAAAAATCTGGGGAACAATAAATTCCCTTATTCACCCTGGGTCTAACTTCAATCCCTGCCCATACCCTGATAAACCCCCCCTCAGATATAGCCTCTTGCTTCAACACATATTTTATTGACACCATTGCGAAGCTAACCACTATGTTCCCCTCTTCAAACCTAAACTCACCAGACCAATATACTACTTATTCTAAACCATCCCCACCACCATCTTTTTCTTTCAGTCCCATACCCACAAGCACCATAAAGAAGCTGCTTCATAAACTCAAACCCTGCTCCTGTGCTCCTGACAACCTACCTGCTGAATTCCTAAAAATAACTGCTGATTCCATAGCGTAACCCATTAGTATACTAATCAATAGATCTATCCAAGAGTCTTATGTACCCAATATCTGGAAAAAAAGCTTACATTCTGCCCCTGCACAAAGGTGCCAAAAATTCCAACATCTCAACTTCCGGCCAATACCATTCTCGCCCCCATCTCTAAAATATTTGAAAAATGTGTCCACACTCATATAATCAACCACTTAATCAACACCCAGATACTCACCCCTACCCAACATGGCTTTAGGCCAGGCCATAGCACAAATACAGCCCTCATCTCTTTTATGGATACAGTAAATCGAGCATGCGATTCAGGTCGGATCATCTCTTCACTCTTCCTCGACCTTTCAAAGGCATTTGATACAATTTCTCACCCCATTTTACTCTCTAAACTTAATAACCTATGTGTATCACCCCCAGCCCTAAATTGGTTCTCTAGCTACCTTTCTGACAGATACCAATCAACTAAATGGCAGCAATCCTCCTCCACCTTCTTAAAAATCTCCACAGGTGTCCCCCAAGGCTCAATAGTGGGCCCCCCTACTATTCAACTTATTCATCAACAGTTTCCATGAGTCACTAATACAGGCTGACGTAATACAATATGCAGATGACTCAACAATTATCTTCACTGCAAAAACCCCTTCTGAGCTTCAACTACTAACCCAAAATGCCTTCACATCCACGAAAAATGGATGTCAAATAATCACCTCGCTCTCAACCCAAACAAGGCCAAGCTGATTCTATTCACTCCCAAAAAAACAACACCCCTGAACAGGGCTGAATTCTCTAGCCTCCCTCAGAATAATACCTCCATAGATGTTGTCCCAGTACTAAACTGTCAGGCGTCACTATCAATGAAACCCTAATTTTTGAACCCCACATACTCAATAACATCAAAAAGACACAGCAGAAACTAGGTACCCTCTACAGACATAGCTATTACCTAAATAACAATGCCAAAAGAACACTAGCCTCTGCTTCCTACTTCCATCCCTCCTATATGGTGCCGCCATCCTCACTAATGTACACTCTTCACTAAAAACAAACTTGATATATACTACAATAAAATTGCTAGATTTGCAACAAATGCTAGATCCTCATCACATCACTGTTCCTCACTGCAACAACTAAACTGGCTTGAACTTCCACTCTGTCTCAACTACCTCCACTTAATTATTGCACATAAAATAATATATAAACCAACAGCTTGTCCAGCTCTCTCCTCTATATTAACTCTGTACCATCCAAACAGACACCTTAGATCTGAAAACAAAATTCTACTTAAAGTCAATAAACTTCAACTTCCAGCTGGCCAAATGCTTTACTCTTTCACTACCTCCAAACTTTGGAATCACCTCCCAACCTCAATAACCTCCATCTCATACCCTGCTCTCTTTAAAAAAATCCCTCAGACAACACCTCTCTACCTGCTGGCTATGCCCATGCAAAACATAACTCTTCTCTTCTCACTCCTCCCACTCTCTGGGGCTGCAGGTATGCACTCTTAGCAGGTCTGCAGCTATACCTGTGACTGTTAGTACACTGCCTAGACAGACCACTCTCTGGGGCTACAGGTATGCACTCTTAGCAGGTCTGCAGCTATACCTGTGACTGTTAGTACACTGCCTAGACAAACCACTCTCTGGGGCTACAGGTATGCACTCTTAGCAGGTCTGCAGCCATACCTATGACTGTTACTACACTGCCTAGACAAACCACTCTCTGGGGCTACAGGTATGCACTCTTAGCAGGTCTGCAGCCATACCTATGACTGTTACTACACTGCCTAGACAGACCACTCCCTGGGGCTACAGGTATGCACTCTTAGCAGGTCTGCAGCTATACCTGTGACTGTTAGTACACTGCCTAGACAGACCACTCTCTGGGGCTGCAGGTATGCACTCTTAGCAGGTCTGCAGCTATACCTGTGACTGTTAGTACACTGCCTAGACAGACCACTCTCTGGGGCTACAGGTATGCACTCTTAGCAGGTCTGCAGCTATACCTGTGACTGTTAGTACACTGCCTAGACAGACCACTCCCTGTGGCTACAGGTATGCACTCTTAGCAGGTCTGCAGCTATACCTGTGACTGTTAGTACACTGCCTAGACAGACCACTCTCTGGGGCTACAGGTATGCACTCTTAGCAGGTCTGCAGCCATACCTATGACTGTTACTAGACTGCCTACACAGATTTAAATGCATGTAAATAATTGTATATGATGTTACTATTTTTTTGCCTCCCAACCAGTAATGTCTATGGCATCTATATGACCAAAAGTACATTTTAATAGCATCAATGGACTACCATAAAACTGCAATGGAATTGTCAAAGGAAAAAACTTCAAAGACCAATACATGTAAGGTTCAGAAGGCACTTTTAATTGACTTGCTGCAAGGAGACAAAAACATGCAAATACAAGGATTTGTCTAACTACTAGCAAGAAGTATGTTCATTCTTATACTGTTTTACAAGACATGGCCTTCTATGGCTGACGTAATCAAACACAACTTTCAATATTGTTCTACAGCAGATGTTACTCAGATTTTCTGCTGACATGACTAGATTTGTGAGAAACTTTTGAGAAAAACAACCTGGCCTTGGTGACCATTAATCTGTTTACAAGTGTCTATTGTACAGTGTTACATTTCAAGGTATTCTTCTAATTCAGATACAAGCAAATGCTGATTACAGTTCATATTTTCAAGCAGGCTTTGTACTAATTATCTGTAACTTCTACAGCTGTGTATTTTCTCACAGCCCAGTGGAACTTCTTGTCTAAGTTTCATACAAGTAGCATTGTTCTATTCATTATTTTCCTAATGCAAGTAGAAATAATCTGCTTTTCAGTAAATTTCCAAGGCACAAGCAAGATTTTAGCTAACAATACAAGGTCAGAAAGCAACTGCAGTTTGTACAGATTTATGCAGTATGAAATAGAATAAATGTGTTAACCTTTTTCAAGCTCTAAATGCACTAAGCATATTGCTAATACACACATTAATACATATTTTTCTAACAGGAATTGCTAAAAAACTGTAAATAGTGCTACATTTTTGATATTTGTATTTTTGATATTTGTATTTCTGTAACGTTGACTTTTATGTGGAGCTTTTCTCCCCGGGCCTCCATTGAAAATGAGCTCACCTAGGCCCAGTGGACTTTCCCGGTAAACAAATGTAATAAATAAATAAATATTAATATTAAACTAGCTTTTGTCAAGTCTTTCTTCTATTGTTATACTGTAAAGACTATATTTCTTACAACTGAAAAGTACTTGCTTACTTTAATATTTTTAACACTTACAACAGTCACTGAACAGACTTCCACCACATTTAAAATACCCCTAACTACACATTACACAAAATTGCTTTACTATATATAACATGCAGTTTATATCATGAAATGTTTTATACAAATGCTAATGAGAACAAAAATTGTTTTACTTGCAGTTACCTTTTCCCCTTTTAGTGTCCTTCTAAACATCAGTACCATAAAACAGGTTATATGCATAACAATCCACCCTCAAGTTTAACAAAGTCAACAAAAATCCAGTCTTTTTCAGCCACATTGTTTTGCAAAGGCATATTTTATAAATGTGATTGATGCTTCATGGTTTCCAGTTTATATACTCATTTCAGTACTGCTTGCCTTCCTTCTGTTCATCTCCATCTCCCAACAGCAAACTCTAGTTCAAGTCCAAGCTACTCCTGATTCTTCTAGTCAACTCCTGTCTTTCTTTGCGTCTCTCAAGAATCTTCCTTTGGAACATTGGAAAAGGATCCACTAGCAAAGTCTCTCAATGAACTATGCTGTCAGAAGAATGAGAAGCAGACTCCCCTTCTGCTTGCTGGCCCACTTTTTGTTGGATAAACATTTTTATTTCCTCCTTAGTCTGTTATGCATCAAAAAATGTCATTGATCCTCCAGGAAAAAATACTCTGAAGACAGCTAGACGTAGCATCTTGAATCTCACACCTCCCTGATCACTGGATTAAATTTCTTTCTGTTCTGCCTGGTGTATGGTAAATAATCATTTTATAAAGTTAATTTCATTTTTTTTCTCCTGCTACTACAATTTTGTCAGGATCAGCTCTTTCTATTGGTATTATTGCATCTTTACTAATATAGAGCTTGGCTGCTTTTTCACTGCCAGGTTTGGAACATGTATTCAATGTGCCCTTTTAATTAACAAATCCTTCTGTGGAACACCAGTCCAGTTACTTAGGATTATAGAATCATAGGATATGACTAGGCTATCAACCCAAAGGTCATTTCAAGCCTAGCTCATTCATCCCAATATAGTGCCATATAAATGCTAGTTAATACCAAAGATTGCATTTAATAATGACTGCCCATGTCCAGGAGGGTTGTGGGTGCTATTCCCGGTAAGAATTTTCAGTGTTCCATCCACTCGTCCAGGTTCCTTTTAAACAGTGTCATAGAGGTGTTCTGTTTCACATGAATAGGTAGCCAATTCCAAAGATGTGGCAGTCACTGGGAGATAAATCTGTCCCTCTAGCATGTCCTATTTAAGTCACAGGCCATATTTGGGTCCGTGGAACGGTTGGCCCTAGTCCCGTTTGATTTATGAATATGCAGCAAGTTCATTAGGTTTGAGTCTGAGATTGTTCTTATGCTAGGCATATCTCCCCTAAGAAGTCTATATGATGCATTGTAAAGTGATGCCGACTTTAGTTGGTCTGTGTATGGCACATGCTGGAGTATAGCAGATGAAACAGTGGGAAAAGAGATAAAGAAACATCAAGGGCTTTAGGTGAATAATGGAGAGATGAAAGCATTTTCTGAAGGGTGAAGAAAATTTGTCTCCTCCTGTCTTTGTGATTTCTTTTTTTTTATTAATATTTTTTTATTTCCAGCGTCTCTCATACAGCAGAAAATCTCAGGTTTTCTCTGCTCACTCGGACTTCTAACTCTTCCATTTTTGAAACAGTTCATATGAACAGCTGGTTAAAGCTTCTTCTAATTTTTCCAGCCTTTTCTTATTTGAATTGATATATTCCTTCAGTGTTTCATTTATTTTAATCACCTCTGAGCACATTTGGTTTATTTTTTTCCTCTAAATTACTGGAAGCCATCTCTTGAACCAAAGCTGAAGCTTGAATTGCTTTTTGCTGAACAGCTGCAGAATCCTTCTCAGACAGTGGTTTCACTTCACATTTTCTGGTTGATTTTCTTTGCACTCAGGCAGTGTATCTACTAGCCAGAAACTGAATTTTACCCCCCCCCCCAAAAAAAAACAACAGTTTCAATGGCAAACGTGTTCCTCGGTTTTTCTTTTTCCCACTAGGAGAGCTGAAGTCAAGCTGTTCAAAGGTCTAAAGTCATCTTGAAAGTACTCATGAATTTTTCATTCTTAACCATTTTTATCAAAAACTATTGTCTTATTTACATGAAAACACATCTTCTTCAAAAACACAGTTTATTCCATATTAAGTACATATTCACCATAACGTCATTGCTTTTCATAACTCATAAAACACTGTTTTGCCCATTCTCCAAATATTCTCCATATTGCAGCTTTTTACCCTACAGTCTTTGCCATCCAGTAGGGTTCTTTCTGAAGTGCTTATGACTGCTCTCAGCACAACACACATAAACATTCACTTCTATTCCTGTTTAAACGTGTCAGAAATCCTTTCGTTCTAATATAAATGAAGGGATGCTATGCACTTAATATGCCGCAGCCGCATCATTTCACTGCAGTATAAGCACCCTCTGACGTACCCCTTTTCTTCCCCTACATTTTCCTTTCCCTTCCTGACCCCCACCTCCCCAGTTTTGCTTTTATCAGGGATTTATAGCACTTGTGATTCAACCTCCTTTAAGTATCCTCCATAGGATCAGTTTTACCTGGTACCCTCTCTACTCTATCACCCATATTAATTCCTAAATACTTTTCTGTATTCAGTCCTCTTTTTTCTGGATTAACTTGCCCTGCATATGGTGCATTTCCTCTCTGGCTTCCTGATCACCCAATTATTTATAAGTACCTCTAGTTCTCCCTTATCCACCTAATGCCCTTGATGTTTCTTTAACTCTTTTACTCACTGCTATTCTCCTATATACCAGCCATTCCACCAATCCCACCTCATACCACTCCTGCAAACTTCAAAGTCCATGTATCTTCCCTCCTATCCCTTCTTCCAGACTGTTTTTACTTGTCTCTATCCTAATCCATGCAATTTCTTGAGTGCATTCTCTACCTCTCTTGGGGTTCCTTCACTCCATAGACTCCATAACCTGTACTGTCCCAGAGTACATTCGTATATCACCCCACTAAAAGTTTATGCTCCATTCTGTCTGTACTACCCTCTACCCATGTCTACATTCCTCCTCTGTTTCCCTATCTGCCCTCCTCCCAATCCCCTAAATGTTGCTCCCCTTTTTCCACTCCCCCATCCACTGTAGTAAATGTATGTCTGCAATACATCTCTGCTAATCAGGCATTTCATAGCCTTGCTTTTTCTTTTATCTCTTCTTTCTACCCTTTCATTTTCTGCCCCTCCTTCTCTTTCAAGCATATTGGTCACTGTATATTTCTCCTACCACCTTTTTCCTTGATCTTGGTCCTGTGTATTTCTCCTACTGCCTTTTTCCTTGATATTGTCACTGTATATTTCTCCTACTACCTTTTTCCTTGATCTTGGTCACTGTGTATTTCTCCTACTGCCTTTCTCTTTGATATTGGTCACTGTGTATTTCTCCTACTGCCCTTCTCCTTGATATTGGTCACTGTGTATTTCTCCTACTGCCCTTCTCCTTGATATTGGTCACTGTGTATTTCTCCTACTGCCCTTCTCCTTGATATTGGTCACTGAGTATTTCTTCTACTGCCCTTCTCCTTGATATTGGTCACTGTGTATTTCTCCTACTGCCTTTTTCCTTGATCTTGGTCACTGTGTATTTCTCCTACTGCCTTTCTCCTTGATATTGGTCACTGTGTATTTCTCCTACTGCCTTTCTCCTTGATATTGGTCACTGTGTATATCTCTTACTGCCCTTCTCCTTGATATTGGTCACTGTATATTTTGCCTACTACCCTTCTCCTTGATATTGGTCACTGTGTATTTCTCCTACTACCTTTCTCCTTGATATTGGTCACTGTGTATTTCTCCTACTGCCTTTTTCCTTGATCTTGGTCACTGTGTATTTCTCCTACTACCCTTCTCCTTGATATTGGTCACTGTGTATTTCTCCTACTGCCCTTCTCCTTGATATTGGTCACTGTGTATTTCTCCTACTACCCTTCTCCTTGATATTGGTCACTGTGTATTTCTCCTACTGCCCTTCTCCTTGATATTGGTCACTGTGTATTTCTCATACTGCCTTTCTCCTTGATATTGGTCACTGTGTATTTCTCCTACTGCCTTTCTCCTTGATATTGTCACTGTGTATTTCGCCTACTTCCCTTCTCCTTGATATTGGTCACTGTGTATTTCTCCTACTGCCTTTCACCTTGATATTGGTCACTGTGTATTTCTCCTACTGCCCTTCTCCTTGATATTGGTCACTGTGTATTTCTCCTACTGCCTTTCTTCTTGATATTGGTCACTGTGTATTTCTCCTACTGCCTTTTTCCTTGATCTTGGTCACTGTGTATTTCTCCTACTACCTTTCTCCTTGACATTGGTCACTGCGTATTTCTCCTACTCCCTTCTCCTTGATATTGGTCACTGTGTATTTTTCATGCTGCCTTTCTCCTTGATATTGGTCACTGTGTATTTCTCCTACTGCCTTTCTCCTTGATATTGGTCACTGTGTATTTCTCCTACTGCCTTTCTCCTTGATATTGGTCACTGTGTATTTCTCCTACAGCCTTTTTCCTTGATCTTGGTCACTGTGTATTTCTCCTACTACCTTTCTCCCTGATATTGGTCACTGTGTATTTCTCCTACTACCTTTCTCCTTGATATTGGTCACTGTGCATTTCTCCTACTGCCCTTCTCCTTGATATTGGTCACTGTGTATTTCTCCTATTCCCTTCTCCTTGACATTGGTCACTGTGTATTTCTCCTACTGCCTTTCTTCTTAATATTGTCACTGTGTATTTCTCCTACTGCCTTCTCCTTGATATTGGTCACTGTGTATTTCTCCTACTGCCTTTCTCCTTGATATTGGTCAGTGTGTATTTCTCCTACTGCCCTTCTCCTTGATATTGGTCACTGTGTTTTTCTCCTACTCCCTTCTCCTTGATATTGGTCACTGTGTATTTCTCCTACTGCCTTTCTCCTTGATATTGGTCACTGTGTATTTCTCCTACTGCCTTTCTCCTTGATATTGGTCACTGCATATTTCTCCTACTGCCCTTCTCCTTGATATTGGTCACTGTGTATTTCTCCTACTGCCTTTCTCCTTGATATTGGTCACTGTGTATTTCTCCTACTGCCTTTTTCCTTGATCTTGGTCACTGTGTATTTCTCCTACTGCCTTTTTCCTTGATATTGGTCACTGTGTATTTCTCCTACTGCCTTTCTCCTTGATATTGGTCACTGTGTATATCTCTTACTGCCCTTCTCCTTGATATTGGTCACTGTATATTTTGCCTACTACCCTTCTCCTTGATATTGGTCACTGTGTATTTCTCCTACTACCTTTCTCCTTGATATTGGTCACTGTGTATTTCTCCTACTGCCTTTTTCCTTGATCTTGGTCACTGTGTATTTCTCCTACTACCCTTCTCCTTGATATTGGTCACTGTGTATTTCTCCTACGCCCTTCTCCTTGATATTGGTCACTGTGTATTTCTCCTACTACCCTTCTCCTTGGTATTGGTCACTGTGTATTTTTCCTACTGCCTTTCAACTTGATATTGGTCACTGTGTATTTCTCCTACTGCCCTTCTCCTTGATATTGGTCACTGTGTATTTCTCCTACTGCCCTTCTCCTTGATATTGGTCACTGTGTATTTCTCATACTGCCTTTCTCCTTGATATTGGTCACTGTGTATTTCTCCTACTGCCTTTCTCCTTGATATTGTCACTGTGTATTTCGCCTACTGCCCTTTTCCTTGATATTGGTCACTGTGTATTTCTCCTACTGCCTTTCACCTTGATATTGGTCACTGTGTATTTCTCCTACTGCCCTTCTCCTTGATATTGGTCACTGTGTATTTCTCCTACTGCCTTTCTTCTTGATATTGGTCACTGAGTATTTCTCCTACTGCCTTTTTCCTTGATCTTGGTCACTGCGTATTTCTCCTACTACCTTTCTCCTTGACATTGGTCACTGCGTATTTCTCCTACTCCCTTCTCCTTGATATTGGTCACTGTGTATTTTTCATGCTGCCTTTCTCCTTGATATTGGTCACTGTGTATTTCTCCTACAGCCTTTCTCCTTGATATTGGTCACTGTGTATTTCTCCTACTGCCTTTCTCCCTGATATTGGTCACTGTGTATTTCTCCTACAGCCTTTTTCCTTGATCTTGGTCACTGTGTATTTCTCCTACTACCTTTCTCCTTGATATTGGTCACTGTGTATTTCTCCCACTACCTTTCTCCTTGATATTGGTCACTGTGCATTTCTCCTACTGCCCTTCTCCTTGATATTGGTCACTGTGTATTTCTCCTATTCCCTTCTCCTTGACATTGGTCACTGTGTATTTCTCCTACTGCCTTTCTTCTTAATATTGTCACTGTGTATTTCTCCTACTGCCTTCTCCTTGATATTGGTCACTGTGTATTTCTCCTACTGCCTTTCTCCTTGATATTGGTCAGTGTGTATTTCTCCTACTGCCCTTCTCCTTGATATTGGTCACTGTGTTTTTCTCCTACTCCCTTCTCCTTGATATTGGTCACTGTGTATTTCTCCTACTGCCTTTCTCCTTGATATTGGTCACTGTGTATTTCTCCTACTGCCTTTCTCCTTGATATTGGTCACTGCATATTTCTCCTACTGCCCTTCTCCTTGATATTGGTCACTGTGTATTTCTCCTACTGCCTTTCTCCTTGATATTGGTCACTGTGTATTTCTCCTACTGCCTTTCTCCTTGATATTGGTCACTGTGTATTCCTTCTACTACCATTCTCCTTGATATTGGTCACTGTGTATTTCTCCTACTGCCTTTCTCCTTGATATTGGTCACTGTGTATTTCTCCTACTACCTTTCTCCTTGATATTGGTCACTGTGTATTTCTCCTACTACCCATCTCCTTGATATTGGTCACTGTGTATTTCTCCTACTACCCTTCTCCTTGGAGATGTGTCTTCCCAAATAAATCAGTCGTGATTAGTTGATCAGTCATGCCACTTCTACCCTCCATTTTAAAGTAAATGATCTACTACACATCTTGTGCAACATTTCTCCATCTTTTCCAGTAAGACCTACCAATTATCCTAAATAGCTTCCTTTATTGACCCATATACTTTTGCCTACTTTTTTCTCTCCTTTTGTCCAGGGTAACCCTGCTTGCCCCCTGTGTCTTCTCCTGTCTTAAGTACAGGTGGCTTTGTGGATGATACCCTAGCCTTTGCACCTTTTTCTAAAAACCGTAAAAAAGAAGGCCTGAAAACCACCATCAACGTTCTCTAACAGAATCATGCAGTCTTCTGCACCCCACTCCTAGTCTTCTTCCCTCTGTCCTCAGAGCCTCATCCTTAATTATTGCACTAAACATACTCTGACCAGTAGAAACAACCCTGGAGACAGAATACACCATTGCCTTGTATCCCTTCCCAACTGTACCACCTCCAACCTACCAGTCTTTAATAAAATCCTCATCCACAGTTTTTTATACTGCACCGAAACATTTGATATACATCTGGTTTGTCTATGAACCACATACTCAAAGCTCACAAAATCAAAGTCATTTCTATATTCATAAATATAATCCCAGCTTTATTTTCCCCATCCCTCTCTGCTTAGTCCATGATGTAACAGTTTCCAAAGATCCTCTAAGACCCACATTTCATAAATCCCACCTGCTCCTTCCCTATAGACTTTGGCAGTACCTCCTCTTACCTAGCAGTGAGCATACTCCAACCTGGCAGTGAACACACAAGCAAATAACTTTACATTTATGTTGCAAAACATGTTTGCCCTGTAACTTGCAGGGTCCCTTTATCTCTTTTTTGCTTGCATAACATGACTACCTAGGCTTGAAAAATGGGGAAATTCTCCTACATTGACCACCTCATAATAAACCTCAACCAAGCTGTCCTTAAACTGAATGTTCATTCTGTTGTAAGGGAATCCCTCAACACCCCATGGTCTTACCAACCTAGAAACCTTACAGCTTTCACTGCTTCCCTAAATCTACTGACTTATTCATCATACCCTCTTTTTCTCACTGAAGACAATTCAGTCCCAACCACCAAGCCCTGACCCCTCACTGGCCCATTATGTAAACATCAGCATAACATTTAGGAAAAATTCAGGAATCATATTAGCTTCACAGATACATTCTACATCCTCTGTTCTAAATTTTTCCACCTGTGTTGTGTGTCTCTGATCCTTAATTTTCAAAAGTAAAAATGTCAAATCAGCCTCCCCTCTCATCTACAACCCACCCCTCTCCAAGCCAAATCTATCTGTATCTTAGCTTCCTCTACTGCCTGCAAATCCTCTTTGATGGTCACTATCTCTGTTTCCCTTTCCATATCCTGTTCTTTCCCAGCTTTCATTTTTGAACTATCTTTAACCTCTACTCCAATTCCCTTTTCCTCTGCTCACCTCACCTTATTCCTTTGCAGTATCAGAATGGTGCTCAATAAATCCTCATCCATTTCCATTCACCTGCTCCTCAGAATTTAGATCCAAAATGTACACCATCATATTTTATGTCCAGCAAAATGAGCTCCCAGTCTCATCGATATCCCTAATGAGGGATTACTTAACACCATAGTTCCTGCTTAATGTATCTCTACCTCAGGCCTTTTTTTATTTTTGCATGCACCACCTTGAGTGTAGTAGACTGCTGACACAAAAGTTGTGTTTCTCCTGTATGGCATCATTGAAAAACACTTCTTCCATCTTCAGACATAATTAAACCACTCCCAGTCTTCCTTAATCCCCCTTTAAAAGAGACTGGTCATACTTAAGGCCTTCTGCAGTTCCATGATTTCAGGTTTGCTACACTGTCCAGCTCTGTAGAGCCATGCCTGTCCAGTTTCTTTGTGCAAGAATGTGTCTGGACCTACAGGCTACAACTACTCTCCCCAATCCCAGTTCAGCCATTGTCCAAAATCTCTTGCATTCCTTCTTTGCAATTACAATCACCCCCCCCCTGCTGTAGGCTATCATTACACAAGACTGGACACTTAGCAGCACATTACTCTGTTCTCCAAGCCACTGACTTTGCAGATTTACTTGTTTATTCGTCGGTGACTCTAAACACTGAGTCCATCACTGAAACTTGCCTCAACATTTACTCTTCTAGGAGGATTATTTACTTCTGGGACTCTGTGACCTCTTTTGTGGTTCCCACGTAATCCTTTGAATCTCTTGCTCTCACTGATCTCTCCTGTCTGGTGTACCATGTGTATTAGAGAACAATACATTTTTCCTCCATTTGAAAGTTTTCAATCACCATGAAAACCACCAATGCAGTCTTAACTCCATTCACATCCAAAAGCTGATGGAAAATAACAGTGATTCTTATGTTTAACCATAAATATATATCAAAAAACATACACTGGGGATGAAAAGACAAAGCCTTACCAGCTATTACTGCAATAGCTCACGTGACCTCGCCCACATTTGTCAACTCCCGCAACTGACTCTCAGAAAGAATGCAAAAAATCAAAATATGGCAAGTTACTTCCACAAAGAGACCAGTCATCAGTGGAATCCTCCAGGGTTCTGTGCTGCAAACTCTCCTGTTTGGCGTCTACTCTTCTGAAGTAAAAGCCAATTCCAAAGGGGTCTGGCTGACTAAGTTTGCAGATTACTGCAAGCTAAGAGCAGCCATTAAATTCCATCCTGCAGAAATGTTTGTCTCAAATAAATAACTGGTGTCAAAATCATTGTCTGAAACTAAATGCCAAAAATGCATTCTTATATCTTTTGAGAAGTCATCTACCCCAGGGAACTACTGCACTGACAATACAATCTTAAGAGCTAACCCACTTATTCAGGATTTGGGAACTTATGTGGACAGTGACCTAACTTTTGACCAACATGTGTCTATTGTTATAAACATGTCCTTATTTATTGCACAGCATAAAAAACAAAGGGATTGTGACTAGACTTAGGCTCACTGTACCCCTTTACTCAGCCCTCATTAGGCCAGTCATTGACTATAATGCCCCCTTTGGCATGTATCTGTCCAAACATGTGCAACAACTGGAATAAACTAATACTAAATTAAAACTCACAGCAGTCGCAACAAGGTTTATTAACATTAATAAACTGATAAGCACTTTTGTCTTAAAATACAGACTTCATCAATCTTCCCTTTCTTTAAAAGAAGTTAGATATTCCCGCTTCAATCACGTGACCAAAACTACCTTCTCCTATTCACTGACATGTAACAATTTAAAAAAAACATTTTCACCACTGTTACAATCTAAAACTATAGTAACAAAGTATATGAGTGTTGCATCTTTAAAAATCCTAATACCCAAACATCATTTTTTATATGTCTTCATTTTCAATACACTATTAATTGATATGATTTCATTCAAGCCTGATGGTAATTAAGAGTTTAAATATATCTGCCAACATAATGCACGTTGCTCCAGAATGATATTCCATGGGCCACCCCTGGGGCTCTGTTCCACTTTCTCTAAGATGGAAAATAAAATAAAAAAGGTCCTAATTGTTCTTAATGTGCCTGTACAAGGCATTAGTCATTTTTCTTTCTTAATTTCAAATATAAGATCATAGGCAGTTACTACGCTATTGGCCCTGAGACCCTTACAAGCCTAGCCAGGAATTTAGCCCATGTTCCAACAAGTCAGCACCTGATGACCCAGTCCAGTAGGGACAGAGGTGCAATCCCAGGGGTGTAGTTTCTGTTCCCCATCCAGTTACCAGGTTGCACTTAAAAAAGGATTAATGAGGTACTCTGCTTGATGTGGAGACATAGTCTATTCCACAGATGGGGGGAGTCTCTGGGACACAAATCTGTCCCGCCAACAAGTCCTATTGATGTCACAGACCAGGTTGAGGTTGTGAGTGCATGTTACTCGAGTGGAGCTTGACTTGCAAATATGTAGCAGTCCCATCAAGGTGGGGACTGAGATTGCTTTGTATGCCAGACAGAGGTCACCTCTGAAGAGTCTGTATGAGACTGAGTAGAGGGATAGGGCCTTTAGTCCCTGTGTTCTGTCGAGTTGTTGAATGTGCTTTATGAGGTACATGCTGAAAGGGGTATTGTACTCAATAATGGGTCTTATAAAGGAAGAATACAGGGAAGTTATATTCTCCTTTTCCTTGGATGAGATACCCTTACTAATGAGGTGGGCCATGTAGAAAGCTTTCTTTACAACAAAGGCAGTATGGTGGTCAAAAGTCAGTTTGCTATCAACCTGGGTCCCCAAGTCCCTCACAACTGATTGCATGCTCCAGACCTTGTTATTAGTGTGATAATTTGCGGGGACATCACTTTCCCCAAAGGAGATGATGATGTATTTTTTGGCATTCAGTTTGAGGCCATATTTCTGGCAACAGTCATTTGTTTGGGTGAGACCCTCTTGGAGGATGTCCACATCACTAGAGGAATTGATGACAATGCCCAGCTTGCAGTCATCTGCAAACTTGGTCAGCCATAGCCCATTGGTTTGGCCTGCATCTCAGAAAAGTATATCCCAAACAACAGAGACCCCAAAACCAATCTTTGGTGTACACCGCTCATTGCAGGTCTACTGCTTGAGGAGGCTTCCCTTGTTTTGACTAGATGGATTCTATCAGTGAGCCGGTTTGCTACCCATTTGGTAACATATGAATTGATGCCTAGTTGAGAGAGTTTATCTATTATAACCAATTGGGGAATAGTACTGAAAGCTTTGGCCAGGTCAAGGTAGGTGGTGTGCACCATCTTACCCTCGTCTATGACTGTCTCGAGTGTCTGAAAGTTGCCAATGTCCTTGTTAATGAGGTTCATGATAATCCACTCCATGGCTTTGCAGATCAGGCTAGTTAGGCTGATGGGGCTATAATTTCCTGGATTATTGGATGCTCCACCTTTGTGCAAAGGGATGACAGTAGCTGTCCTTCAATCAGCTAGGATGAAGCCAGTACTCAGGCTTTGGTTGAATAGGGTGCCTAATGGTGCTACAAGTTCCTGCCTGAGTTCATGTAGGATGCAGCCTGGGATGTTATTGTGTCCCATGGAGGCTGTATTTTTTTGCCTTTGAGAGGGCAGTGATGACTTGCTCCCTGGTGATAATGGGAGGGGGGCAGGTACTGGGGATGTCCTGTTTTACTGATGGGGGAGAGGGGAGTGAAGTTTTCACTGAACCTGCCTGCCAGCAGATTGGCTATATCTACAGGGTTTGTGTATGTAGTGTCCTTGATTACCAGTTCTGAGCAGATCTGGGTGCTTCCATTGAGAGTGTGGACATATGTGAAGAAAGCCTTATGATTGTCTGTAGTGGATGTGGCCAGTTTGGACTCAAAGTTTGCTTTGGAGGATTTCACTAATGCTCTTATTTGCTTGCTCAGGCTAAGGAGAGATTGCTTCCAATTAAACACCTGCACCTTCTTGGTCCTGGACAGTTATTCAGAAGCTTGTTGTGCTATTGGTCATAGTTACAAATACTGGCATAGATTTCTGCCATATGTATATGTGTGCATGTTTGTGCATACTTGCAAAAGCCTTCGCTGATATGTGTTAATATGGCAGATGGATTTCAAAAATATCACTATTGGTGTTTGATCAGAATGTTGCTGATAATTGGAGAATATATGAGTAAGAGTATAATATTTTATACAAGCAGCTTATTCTGACAAAGATGCACATACCAGGGCATTCATTTTGCTAAATCTAGCTGGGCCAGAGGCCATTGAAAGGGAGCGATCATTTGTATATGCACCAGCAGTATATGAGGGAGAAGGTGAAAACCATCATATTGTTGTACAGGCTGAATCAAGGGAAGACCTTGAGTGTTTGAAGCACAAATTCAGGGAAATGTGTAACTCCCAGACAAATATTACAATTGTTTTGCACAAGAGATCAAAAACCATGGGAAACGTTTGCAGCTTATACAACTGACCTGAGAAACAAAGCTAAAACGTGTTGGTTTGGTGACTTAAAAGATGAGCTGATAAAGGACAGGCTTGTGTGTGGTATTAATAGTGCTGCAGTGAGAAATAGATTTGTTAAATCCATGAAGCGACAAAGAGCATGGTTTCAGCAGGCTCCAAAACAAATGTAGACAGCATGCAACACGTGGCTAGCAGAAGCAGGCCTAAGCACATGGCAGCTGCAACTCCTGTGGGTTTTCCTGGGAGATCCTGTAGTTTTCCAGCAAGTTCTAATAAAAGGACATGCTCAGTGTAGAACAAGGGTGAGTCAGCAAAAGCCAAACCCAGCTTTATTGTTAACTGTCACAACTGTTGTGCCAATCATGAGTCTGAAAGAGAAAAATGCTTCGCATTTGGTCAGCAATGCCGCAAGTGTAAAAAAATTGAACCATTTTCAAAGGTTTTGCAAATTAAGTAAACCTCACACAGTTGTGGAGAAGGGTCGCTCGAAAAAGCAAGTTGATCATATATAGAGCTACAATTCTACTTTCTACTTAGATGGTATATCAGTAATTGGTGAAAAAGGTTGAGGCAGTAAATTTGTTGGCAAAGAATGAAGTGTTTTGTACTGTCCAGGTCAATGGTAAATCCAACAAGCTTAAAGTAGATACTGGCTCAAAGTGTAATGTTATGTCAGCAGACACATTTGCTAAGGCGAGAACTAGTGAACAACTCAATGTGGCTAGCTGTGTGAAACTTGTTGCTTATGAAAGTGAAGAAATTCAAACCAAAGGCTCAGTAGTGCTTTCATGTTATTTCCTACAGAACACACCAAATTACTAGGAGTAGAAATAGACAATAAACTGAACTTTGACATTCACATTTCCATGACCATTAAAACAGTGCACAAAAAACTAGGAGCATTATATAGAAATCAGCAACTACTTACCAAAGCAGCTAAAATTTCGGTAGCAAATTCTCATCTTATCTCTACCCTACTCTATGCCTCTCCAATATTTACTAACCTTAGACAATGCGATCTAAATAAGCTCAAAACCTGCTACAACAAAATCACCAAATTCGCCCCAGGGGCTTCGTACCGTACTCACCACTGTCTCTCACTAGCAGAACTGGGCTGGCTAGAGCTCCCCCACCTCCTTCAATGGTACCAACTCACACTCACCCACAAACTAATAAACCAACCACTAAAAGTCCCATCCCTCCAGAATCTATCCCAACACCACGACACCACTATGATCCAGCCACAAAAACCTCCTACAGGGCACAAGAGCCATTAACTCTGCTGGAGAAGCATTATTCTCCTGCACTATAGCCAAACTCTGGAACTCCCTCTCATCCTCAATTACCTCTGTAACTTCTTGCACCCACTTCAAATCCTTACTAAAATCACACTTCAAAACTTGCCAGATATGCCCTTGCAACCCCCCCCAATACCATTCACTCCACCCACCCACTACCCCTCTCAGCCCCCTATCAACAACCTACTCTTAGCAAGCTTGGCTACTCATGTTCCCAGCTACCTACTACATAATACTAACTTCTTGCAGCAACAACTGCTAATGGCTGTTATGTACCTCAAAAACAGTTTGTATCAATTGTTCACTGATGAATCTCAACTACATTTTAACCATGTTTAGTATATGTCACCATATTTTAAAATTGTACTATGCTCTACAGCTGTTTTACATCTGTTTTCTTCTTGTCTTGCGTCCTTAACTGGACTAATGTCTATATTTAAATGCTATGTTTTTTTAACTGTATAATGCAAATAATACTTAATGTGGAGCTTTTCTCCCCGGGCCTCCGCTGAAAAATGACCTGTGTCCAGTCGGGCTCTCCCGGTTAACAAATGTAAATAAAATAAATAAAATAAATGTTACACCCTGTTATTCTATGTAGTCGAAGACCTGTGACAGTTTGAGAATGAATTTGCTTTCTTTTACCAAAGAAGTTCATCATATAGACACATATCCTAGTTGCAGTTTTACTGAAGTTATTTTCTCAGAGTATGCTGATGTTTTCAGTTACAAGTTGGGCAAACTTCCAGTTGTGTATTCTATGAAGTTAGCCCCAGAGGTCAGTCCAGTGGTCAGACCAGCAAGAAAAGTCCTGCTGGCTATGCAGGATAAAGTCAAAGCTCAATTGGATAAAATGGTGCAACAAGGTATAATTTATCCAGTTACAGAACCAAATGAACGGGTGTTGTCCATGGTAGCAGCCCACAAAAAAGGCTCAGATGAAATCAGAATATGTATTGACCCAAGAGATTTGGACAAAGCACTAAAGAGACTGCATCATCCAATGTGTACAGTTGAGGAAGTCACAGCCCTAATACCAACTGCCACTGTTTTTTCTGTCTCAGATGCACAAAGTTCATTTTGGCAAATGATGCTTGATCACAAACCCTCATTACTGACTACTTTCAGTACCCCATTTGGCAGATATAAATTCCTCAGGATGCCATTTGGAATAAATTCTACAAGTGAAGTCTTTCAGCATGCAATGGAGCACATTTTTTTCAGGTTATCCTTGTACCATATTAGTAGATGATTTATTGGTTGGCGGCAGTGGTGAAGCAGAGCATGATGGAAACCTTAAGAAAGTTCTAGACAGAGCACATGAAGTGAACTTAAAGCTCAATCTTCTGAAGTGTAAGCTCAGACTACCAGAAGTTACATATGTAGGTCATTTATTTACTAGCACTGGCTTGCAACCAGACCCGTCCAAGCAAGCAGCCATTCTTGAGATGTCAGCACCAGATAATGTTCAAGCTCTACAAAGGTTTCCTGGTATGGTCAACTATTAAGGCAAGTTTGTACAAGACTTCAGTGAGTTGACAGTGCCTTTGAGAGAGCTGACATGCAAAAATGTTACATGGTCTTGGTTGGAACAGCACCAGAGAGCATTTGAAGACCTTAAGCAGAAAATTGTCACCCCACCCACATTAAGATACTATGATATCAATAAACCAGTAACTCTTTCTTGTGATGCTTCAGAATTTGGTCTTGGTGCAGTTATTCTTCAAGAGGGCAGACCAGTAGCCTGTGCATCTAAAACTCTTACCCAAACTGAAATGTAGTATGCTCAAGTTGAGAAAGAACTTTTGGCAATAGTATTTGCATGTTCAAAGTTTCATGATTATATCTATGGTCGAGCTATTCAGATTGAAACTGATCACCAACCTCTAGTTACTATTCTAAAGAAGCCTATGCATTCATCTCCAGCGAGATTACAAAGAATGATGCTCAGATTGCAAAAGGACAACTTTAAAATGGTCTATACAAAAGGCAAACTTCTTTATCTGGCTGATACCTTATCCAGATTTCCCAGAAATACAATGGAACAGATTCATGCAGTGAGTTTTGACTTTGACATCATGGAAGTGTGTAATATATCTACCACGAGACTCGATGTTCTGAGAGATCATGCAAAGGCTGAACCAATTTTGCAAAAGTTCAACCACTGCATTAAAGTTGGATGGCTGTCAAAGCAATCTAGTGCACCACCTGAAGTGCAAACTTGTTTTCCTTACAGATATGAGATGTAGATGGAAGATGGCATTATTTTCAGATGTTCTAGAATTGTTGTTCCTGCTTCCTTACAACATGAATACATCCAGATTTTGCATCGTGGTCATCCAGGTTCCGAATCTACCAAAAGAAGGGCAAAAGAACTAGTATTTTGGCCTTCTCTGGTAAAAGATATTGATAAAGTACTTTCTTCTTGTTCAGTATGCAATAGTGCTAAAACAAATTTGCAAAAGAACCATTTCAGCTCAGTCAAGTTCCTGAACTACCTTGGTCAACAGTAGCCACTGATATATTCGAGTGGAACAATCAGCATTACTTAGTGTTGGTAGACTCTTATTCGAACTGGTTTGAGGTTGATTTACTACCTAACCTAACATCCACTGCCGTTATCACCAAGTTGAAACTTCATTTATCAGTCCATGGTAGTCCACACAAAGTTATTTCTGACAATGGTACCCAATTTACCAGTCAGTTGTTTCAGAAATTTGCAAAAGAATAGGGCTTCGTACATGTTATAGCAGTGCAGAATACCCACAGTCAAATGGACTAGCTGAACTTGCAGTACAGAGTACAAAGCAATTTGTAGAGAAGTCCAAGCATGACAATACCGATGTCTTTTTGAATTTACTCAGTCTCAGAAACATAGCCCGTAATGATATACTTGGCTCGCCTGCTCAGAGACTTCTATCTAGGCAAACCAGAACAACACTGCCTATCACTTCCAGTTTATTGAGGCCTAAAGCAAAGAGCAACAGAACAATCAGAGCCCAACTATTCAGAAAGTGTTCTTTCCAGAAGTCCAGTTATGATAAATCGAGCAGATTTCTTCATCCACTGAAAGGAAGAGAGACAGTGAGGATAATTACAGTGAAATGTTTTGACCGGATTGGTCACGTAACAGGTATATGTGCCGAGCCGAGATCCTACTTCGTAGAATCTGAGGGTGTGGAGTACAGGAGAAATCGCAGACATCTTCTTCCTGTATCAGAATGAATATCACAGCACTGTTCCTGTGATACAGACTCTAGATCTCAGAGCAATCCAGACAATGTTCCTGTTACAGAACGTGTCTTAACTTCTAATTCCATTCTTGATGATGTTCCTGATGTCCATAAAGTTGAACATTCAGCAGAGACAGTCACGGTTGCTAGACCTAATTCTAATTTCTATGTTACATGATTTTGTCATATTACCAGACCTAGTGTGAAATACTTGGACATAATTATCTATATGCATTTAGTTCTGTATAATTGCATCACCAAGAATTATTAGTATTGATTGCATGTCAATTAATGTTGTCAACATTGTATGACTTATTTATCAAAGAAGGAGGATGTAGGATAGTGTGTGTGTGTGTGTGTGTGTGTGTGTGTGTGTGTGTGTGTGTGTGTGTGTGTGTGTGTGTGTGTGTGTGTGTGTGTGTGTGCGTGTATGTTGTACCTTTAAGAAGTGTTTCAAGGACAGCATGTGCATATAAACAGAGAGCATGTGCTAGCTTCAGTGCCATTTTGGGAGTGCAGCCAGAGAGTGTGCATGTATGAGTGTAATAACTAGCTTGTTTATAGGTTTATCTAAGTCAAAGTTATTAAGCCTCAGTCCTGATATGTTTGTACATAATAAAGCTGCTTGAACAAAACCCATAAAGACTTGTCTAGTTTATCCTGACTGGATGAGTGATAGGGGGGACCCTTCAGGGTGGTAAGGAAGTTCAGTAATGTTAACTACATGATAGAACTGCTAGGCAGGAGGCAGGGGCACAGACTGTACCATGTTAACATGATGAAACCTTACCATGATAGAGAGGCCTTTGAATTGAGTATTTGCAGTGGATGGCAGGAGGAGTCTGACAGGGATCTGGTGACTGATCTCCTCAGTGAGACTCAGACTGACACCTCAGTGGAAGGGGTAGCAATGTCCCAGTGGCTATCCACTACCCAGGTTCGAGAAATCCAAGCAGTGTTACAGGAGTTTGGGGGCATGTTCACTAGGAATCCAGGGTGCACACACCTGGTGCATGTGGATACAGGACCCCAAAGGCCTATTAGGCAGGCCCCTTATAGAGTCCCTGAGAGAGTCAAACAGACTCTGAGGGGAGGAGATATAGGAAATGTTGGAACTAGGGGTAATTCAGGAGTCCAGCAGTCCCTGGGCCTCCCCAGTAGTGCTGGTACCAAATAAGGATAGCAGCACTAGGTTCTGTGTGGACTACAGGAAATTAAATAGTCACACAGAGTCAGATGCTTACCCCATGTCTAGGACAGATGAAACCCTAGAGCAGCTGGGTGGGGCTAAGTGTCTGACCACTATTGATCTTACCAAGAGCTACTGGCAGGTGCTCTTGACTCCTAATGCTAGAGAGAGGTCAGTCTTTGTGACTCCTTTCAGCATGTATGAGTTCATGAAGATGCTCTTTGGGATGAAAAATGTCCCAGTGACCTTCCAGAGGCTGTTAGATTGTATACTAGTAGGAGTAAGAGATTATACCCTTCCTTACCTGGATGATATTGCCATCTACAGCCATTCCTGGCAAGGGCACCTTCAGCATGTCAGGGAGGTGCTGAGCAGACTGCAGAAGGTAGGGTTGACCATTAAGCCCAGCAAGTGTCAGGTGGGTATGGCAGAGGTCTCCTACCTGGGACATTGAGTGGGGAGTAATAAGATCAGGCCAAAACCTGCCAAAGTGGAAGCCATTCAGGAATGGCCTACCCCTGTTACTAAAAAAATTGAAAAGCAGTCCACAGGCAACCTTGTAACCAGCAAGCAAACTTGAAACCAGCAAGCAGACCAAGTTGAATATCCTTAACGCAAGAATTTATTTCAAAAGAAACAAGCGTTTTCGCTGTAACTCCTGTCACAGCTTCATCAGAGGTACAAAGAGACAGTTTCAAAACGCTCGTATTATATGTTAAAAACAGGAAGTGACCAAATAGTCATCATTTCCTGATAAGTATATGTGTTTTTTTAATAAATTCGTTTTTAAAAAATTTTTTTTCACAAACACTCTAACACATAAAATAACTACAGTGTCAAAACCTACTACATCAATAATGAAATATATTAATAATTCATGTCTAAGTGTAAACAAATATAGTTTTAAAAAACTCATTAGTATATTTAAAAGTATACAGTGAAAAAAATGTACTCAATAAGAAATGTATAATACATTAATCAGATTAATAATAAATATAAAAATAATAATACATTCGATCTATTTGAATTATTACCTAAAATAACTCTTTAATTTCAGAACTGCTGAAATGTTGCAGTTCTCATTCAGTCCCGGAGGTCTGAATGCATCTAATTTTAACTGCCATTCCAGTTCTGAATTTTCAAGAATTAAAGAGAAAGGGCCACCTCTTATAGTAGAAGCTACATGGTCAATACCCATAAAACTGAAGTTGTGTCCTGGGTTAGAATTGACATGTTTTGCTAATGCATTTTCCAACAAGATATTTTTTATTGCATATGAGTGTTGGTATATTCTTTCCTTCAACTTGCGATCAGTCTTCCCTATGTAAAAAGCTGAACAGCAGTTACACAGGGCGACATTTCAGCAGTTCTGAAATTAAAGAGTTATTTTAGGTAATAATTCAAATAGATCGAATGTATTATTATTTTTATATTTATTATTAATCTGATTAATGTATTATACATTTCTTATTGAGTACATTTTTTTCACTGTATACTTTTAAATATACTAATGAGTTTTTTAAAACTATATTTGTTTACACTTAGACATGAATTATTAATATATTTCATTACTGATGTAGTAGGTTTTGACACTGTAGTTATTTTATGTGTTAGAGTGTTTGTGAAAAAATTTTTTTTAAAAACGAATTTATTAAAAAAACACATATACTTATCAGGAAATGATGACTATTTGGTCACTTCCTGTTTTTAACATATAATACAAGCGTTTTGAAACTGTCTCTTTGTACCTCTGATGAAGTTGTGACAGGAGTTACAGCGAAAACGCTTGTTTCTTTTGAAATAAATTCTTGCGTTAAGGATATTCAACTTGGTCTGCTTGCTGGTTTCAAGTTTGCTTGCTGGTTACAAGGTTGCCTGTGGACTGCTTTTCAATTGTTTTTCTTTTCTACTAGTTGTTTAGTCTGTTACTAAAAAACAGATGATGGCACTCTTAGGGACAGCAGGGTACTATAGAAAGTTTGTCCCCAATCATAGTACCATAGCTGCTCCCCTCACAGACCTGACAAGGAAAAACAGGCCAGATAAGGTAGTGTGGACCCCACCATGTGAGCAGGCATTCCAGAAGCTTAAAGGAGCTTTGGGAGGACCCCATGTGTTAGCCAGTCCATATTACAGCAAAGAATTTGTGGTGCAGGTGAACACTTCAAACGGTTCCCCTTTATAATCTTGAAATACTGAAATCTCGAATTTCAGTATCTTGAGACCATAAAGGTGAACGTTCAAAATCCTGAAACCCCAAAATCGCGAAATACAAAATCGTGAACATATAAACACCACACACCATACAACACATACACTATCCCACCCACACTACATACACAAACACAACAACACAAATCAACACACCTACACTACATATAAGCAGGGGGGAAAGCCCCCCTGTACCCCCGTGTGGTTGCACCTCCCACACCCCCACTTATATATACTAACTCTGAGATTGCAAAAACAGGAAAAGACAGCAAATTCACACCCAGACATTTCACAGTCCCTCGTACACAGACACACACATCACACATATACAAACACCAACACATCGAACACTTATGCACTCATACTTTCACCTGCCTACCCTAACCAACACGTACAATTTACAAACACACTCACATACATTCAAACTTCCACCCAAAACCCTTACAAAATACTCACTTACCTTAATTCACACCTAACTCCATACACAACACCATACACCATCCACAGAAAACACCAGATGCAGTGAAGAGCAAAGCCATAACCGTAAATTTGATATATTAAAATTCACAATCATGCACTTTCGCTATTTTAAAAATTCGCCTTTATGACCTCGGGATACTGAAATTTGAGATTTTAGTATTTCGAGATTATAAAGGGGAACCTTCAAACCAAGGGGTGGGGTCTGTACTTAGCCAGGTTTCCTAAGAGGGAGAGGAGCACCCAATGGGATATCTCAGCCATAGGCTCCAACCCAGATAAGAATGCTATGCAGCTGTAAAAAAAGGAATGTCTAGCCATAGTATGAGCACTGCAGAAACTTCAGCCTTATCTGTGTGGAAATAATTCAATGTAGTTACAGACCACAATCCCTTAACATGGCTACACAGAGCCAGCCAGGAAACTGCCAAGTTATTAAGGTGGAGCTTAGGATTTCAGGCATATGACATGACAGCACAACACAGTACTGGAGTCAGTAATGCCAATGAAGATGAGCTCTCAAGACAGGAAATGGAGTAACATATTCCCAGATAGGCTTATTCCTCTCAATCCATGTTTCTCAAGGGTGACTTGAAAAACTAGCTTGAGTTTTCAAAGTGGGGGGAGATGTGACAATAGGAGGTATTGCCAGGGAGAAGTAGGGCAGTAGATGTAAGACTTCTGCCAACACAGCTAGCTGGAATTTTATAAATAATTGTATGTCATTATTATATCAACCTGATCTGTAGAGATGTTTGTGCTGAAAGTGTATTTGTGAGCTCTGCTTGTGTTAATTGTGTTAAAATGCATCAATGGTGCACCCTGCTGGAAAGAAGAGAAATGTGCATGTATTACGGTAACTGAATTAAATGTATATGCTTCAATAGAGGACACTGGCACAGCAATAGTTAACCAGCTGACTTATTTTAAGAAGAATAAGGGAAATGTAAATGAGTTGTTAAATTATTAAATGGCACTCCACAGTGCTGAGCAGGTTCAAAGCCTGTAGGTCTGGGAGCAGCCATTATCTGTTAGCTTTTGTAAAGAAGGCGGGAAGTGTTGTAAATGATTCTGGCTCCGGGCATTGCCATAAAAGCTCTAAATGTGTATTGTAGCAGTCAGTTAAAGTCCTGTCTCAAACTTCAAAAGGAGATATTGTGGGAACCTAGAGTCAGATGACCAGATGAGGTCATTCTGCAAGTCATCTTGGATATTATATTTTACAGGGACTGATCTCAGAATAGAGTGTGCTCTGTTTGGGGCCTGACTAGAAAGACTGCTAATGTATTTCATCTTGCCTTGCCCAAGTAAATAACTTAACTAGGGAACAGTAAAATTCTCTTAGATTCAGTCAGGAATATAGTGAAGCTTAGTTTAGATAGTGTTTTTCTTTTTTTTGTCTGTCCTTCAATGTTCTTTTCAATATTTCCTGTGATTTGAACTCTGTTGATTACTGAAAATATATAGGTTCATAGGTTCATAGGTTTATACTAGGCTATCTGCCCTAAGGCATTTATAAGCCTAGCCCAAAAGTTTTGTGGCTTACGCCACCCCTTATATGAAAAAATACTGTGCCCATTAGTTTGTTGTGCCTCTGTCCAGCAGTGACACAGAGATGATTCCCGGGGTAAACCTACGATCTCCCATCCACAGGTCAAGATTTCTCTTGAACAGAGCCAGCGAGGTGCTCTGCCTCACATGGACCGGGATTTTATTCCACAGCATAGGGAGTCTCTGAGTGATAAATCTATCCCTCCAGCACATCCTATTTATGTCCGTGCTAAGGTTTAAGTCGCTTGCTCTAGTGGTTTTGGTGGATTTGGATTTTTTGAGGAGGAGCATGTCCATTAATTCCGGGTTGGACATGGCCTTGTATGTCAGGCACATGTCACCTCTGAGCAGACGGTATGCGACTGAATAGAGCTGGAGTTTCTTCAATCTGGCAGCATATGACAGATTTTGGAGTCCCTTTATCCTTTTGGTGAGGAACTTTTGGGGTCTCTCCAATTGCATCATATATTCAATATGTTCATTTTTTTATTATTTATTATTTAATATATTTAATACTTTTATCATAACTGGTTCTTGTAGAGAGTATCTAACCTTTGAGAGTACTTATATTTATATGGTGACATTGTGTGGCTGACTCCAGAAGGCCTACCCGTCTTGGTGAACTACTACCATTTATATTAATATTAATATTAATATTGATATTAATATTAATATTACACAGTATAATTGGACACCCTTTGTTAAGGGCCTTAGAGCAGCTGATTGTGAAGTGCCTGGTGCCAGTGAATCTACCTTATAGCCTGGGCAGAAGTGGGCATAGCTAGTAGACCTGTGCCAGCTTTCCCAGATGTGTGTGTGTGTGTGTGTGTGTGTGTGTGTGTGTGTGTGTGTGTGTGTGTGTGTGTGTGTGTGTGTGTGTGTGTGTGTGCGCATGCATGCACACGTGCAAATTAAATATCTCAAAGTTTGTGTGTGTTAGCTACTTGGGGGCAGGGATATGAAGCACTGAGTGTACAGAGAGAGTGCTGGAGGACCTGGCTTGGACACTCGGCTGAGGACCTAACCCTACAGCTGTACCAGTGGGCAGTCTTAGTGGGGATCTGAAGGGAGACAGATATAGAGACATCCAGACCCCAGGCTGAATATGCTCCCTGTGTGCTCTTAAGGGAAATTGCACTTGATGCAGAGAGGTCTGCATCTGGAAATACTGAGTGTATCCATTTGTATTCCAAGTGCACACCCCTCTCCAGTGTCAGTGGTGAGGATTCAGGCCCCTTGATTACTGGCCAAGCATGGGGATGGCACATAGTGGTCCCCATCACATATTGGCAGCAGTGGTGGGTGTCACATATTAATTGGTTGGCAGTAGTAGCATCATAGTTTGAATGGATGATGCATGGAAAATACAAGATTTTTATTAATTATATAAAAATACTACTAACTTTTTAAGATGCAGTTTCTTATCTGGATGTCAGTCTGACTAAAAATAGTACAACTAACAGCTTGACATCCAGCATTTATAGAAGGCGCACCTATTCAAATTATTTTCTTCACTGTTCTAGTAGCAACCCATACCACCAAAAATGGGCGGTAATTAAAGGCCAGATGGTAAGGGCAGCAAAGATGGTATATGATTATACAGAATTTCAGAAAGAATGTGATTTACTATGGAATATGTTTCTGAATAGGGGATATCCACGAGCACTGATAAATTCTATTAAACAAGAGGTTGTGATGAAAAGAAATAAAGGTCTTGATGTCCCACTACTGTATAGGAGTGAATCAGGTGAAATAACAGAGGAATATAATTGTCCCCAAAATAATGCAGAAAATGCACAGGGTGTAGAACAGGTTGTTAATAATTATAACAGTGTTTTAACAGCCAAGTATTTATAACTACATAGTCCCTTGATAGCCAAGGTGCTGCTGATATAACGTTTAAAAATTGGCAACGTATCAGAAATGATAGGAAAGCATATGAAAAATTAGTAAAATGTCAACATATTGTGTATAAGAAAGGCATTAGCTTTAAAAATATTTTTGATAATATGACAACAGATAAAAATAGTCATGTAGAAGATAAGATGACAAAATGCAGAGCTTGCAAGCAATGCTGTTATATACAAACAGGAAATCCATTGTTACATGTCAGCGAACAGGAGGAAGTAGTTTTGGTCATGTCATTGAAGCGGGAGTATTTAACTTATTTTAAAGAAAGTGAATATTGCCTGATGAAGTCTGTATTTTAAGAAGAAAGCATTTATCAGTTTATTAACGTTAATAAACCTTGTTGCAAATGCTGTTTTAATTTAGTATTGGTTTAGTTGGTTTGTCACGGTTTTAAAATGCCCACAGAGATACCTTACTAAAAGGATACAAGGCCTAAACAAAATGTCTACAAAGCCATGTTCATAGGTTCATAGAGTCATGGGTGTTTACTAGGCTAACGACCACACGGGCCTTTTTATGCCTAGCCTTGCATCCCAAATCTCTTACAAGTTCTGATGTACTTGATAAGTATAAGCATGGGTCTGGGAGACTTGTCACTTGGTGTCCTACTGACTGCTAAGAGTTGACATGTGTCTGGCATACAGGGAATTTTCTGACTCATTACTGATGAAGTTAGTGCACACGAGCAAGTCAAATGGATCAGAAATACTTGGTCTAGGAATCTAAACCTCTTCTGCAACATGAACAGAACAGTTTCGAAGGCAGGCATATTTTGCAGAGGATACCCTGCCCATTTCAAGTGCAGCTTGGATATATGGATGGGAAACAGAAACTTTATCCCAGGACTGCCCCCAGGCTACTAATGGAAAGAGGCAGCTCCCAAATACTTTATCCCATGCATGGGCCTCCTCAAATTATCTATGGTATGATCCCAGTTATTAGGGATAATATATAATTATCGAGCACGGGATGGATAAGCCCAATCTATAACCAATTGGGATAGATTATTTCAAGCACAAAATAGGAACTTGGCTAAGCTTACAAAGGGCCGCAAGGGCAGCTAGCCTAGTACTTACCCATCCAGGACTGTTTGTGAGCTCCTGAGCCCCCCCCCCCCCCCCCCACACACACACACACACTTAACTAGGTTTAAACAATTCCTGGCGCCATAAAGTCTGTTCTTCAAATTTTCCCTTGCAACTAAACAGCTTTTAAGTTTCAGCACTCAAATCTGTTTCTTTGAGCTCAGCCCTTGTTCAGAACTCATTGTAAGCACTAAATAAGTTACAAATTACTACAGCACTCAACTTTCCTCACTTGTCTAGAAGAAAACAGTTTTTAGTACTTAATAAATAAGCACCTATTCAGGCATGTCTAAAGGTCAGCTCCCGGTGTTTTCTCCTGTCTACCTGATGAATCTGGGCATCTTGGGACAATGCAGCAATTGCCTCATGTACACAGACAACCCTCACCTCCTACCACCCAACACTATGACTTGTGAGAGATGTACTTATATAGCCAAACTGGAAGCAAAGCTCTCTTCACCGAAGACTGGACTGGACAGACAAGAGGAGAATGTAAACTCTTGCACTGCTCCACACTCATCACATAGTCCCTCAAAACCTACACCACCAAAACACACACACAGAAGCACAAAGCACACACCTACATTCGCGGAGGCTCTCAGTAATAACCTGCCCAAACAACAGAGACCTCCAAAGCAGAAATTCAAGCAACCTCCACCACCCAATACAAACCAAATGACACATAGCCCACATAATCAGTGTGCCCCTCAACTAAAGTCCATAAGACATAACGTACCCAACACTTTAGTCATAGGTGACTATATAGTCAGGCACACTGATGTTCCACTCACCAGGCTAAACAAGGAAAAAGTTACTGTCAGCTGCCTGTCAGGTGCCAGGATCCACCAAATAACTCAGGTCACTCCACAACAAGTACAAATATGACTCTGTCATTGTCCATGTTGGTGTGAATGACATAAGATGTACCTCCCTGGACTACATGAAAAGAGACATGGAGGAGCTCTCCGATCTTGTAGCCCAGGCAGGTATGACCCTAGCCCTGAGTAGCATCCTGCCATCACCCAGAAAGATACCACAGTACAAGGACAAAATTATTGACTTTAACAATTGGCTAAGCTTCTGGTGTCATTCTAAGGGAATCCAGTATCTGTCTGCTTGGGATGACATGACCGACAGACCACGCTGCTTTGCCAGAGATGACCTGCACCTGTCGCCCTTGGGATTCTGGATACTGGCAAAGGCTCTTGCCACCCCTATAGTGTCTTTTTTAGGAAAGGTTCAAATGACAAATTCACCACCGTAACAGGTACAAGCAAGCAAAATCTGAGGGTAATGCTACTCAATGCTAGAAGTCTAACCCTCAAAATGCACTCACTCGAGGCACTCCTTAAAATGGAGAACATTGACATCTGGGCAGTGACAAAGACCTGGTCCAAAGTTCCAGAGAGCACCCCTGCATTACCAGGCTATAATTCATACCACACCTTTCGGCCACTAAACCCAGACTGAAACACTAAAGGTGGAGGTGTGTCTATATTCATTAAAGATATCCACACCTCCAAGCTAGTTGCTCAGCAAAATGCATCCGAGATTATCCAAGTTCAACTAACTCTGGGAAAAACCACAATCCAGATTGTAGCTTGCAACAGACCCTCCCCCCCACAATGCCCCAGGATTCCCACTCCTCTTTTCTTGATACACTGGAAAATATTAAGGTACAACCCAACACTCTAATAATGGATGGTTTCAACTACCCTAACATTAACTTGGAAAACTACTCATGTACCAATTCTTTTGCTCACGGTTTTCTGGAAATTATCAATTCCAATGCCTTGGATAAACTTATCCACACCCCCACCAGGGGCAACAGTATCCTAGACTTGGTCATCACCAACATGGGTGACCGGTGTTCCACACCAGAGGTCAGGTCCTCGTTGGTCAGATCTGACCACAAGCTAATCACCCCAGACATCCACATCCCGCTCCCACTCCCCATTAGGAAAACAACTGTAAATAATTTCTCCAAAGCCAATTTCATGCTTCTTAAGACAGAAGTGGCAAACTTCACAACACCCATGCAGATGAACAATAGAGGTACGACTGCTGAATCCTACACAAATGCACTTTATAAGCACTTACACGAGTGCATGGATCGTGCTATCCCTAACAGAACCAAGATGCTATCCTCCAAAAAAAGGAAGCCAATGTGGTGGTCTTCTGCCATAAACACTCTACAACAGAAGAAAGAAACTGTTGCAAAAAAAGAGTAAAATCCCACAATTGGAGGAACTCCCTGGTCAGCCTCAGTAAGAAGCTGAGATCCCTCATAAAATCCTCCAAAGCTAGTTTTGAAAACAAAATTGCCACTGATTCTAAAGACAACCACAGAGCATTCTATAGCTATGTCAAGAATCTCAATGGCAACACTCAGATATTGTCAACATCCTGGCAGACAGGTTCAGTGCTAACTTTACCCCCCTCTCACCCCCTAAAGGGCCCGTCTTTATATGGGAAGAATGGAAAGTACCTGTAATCACGGCTGCACAGGTAAAAACTTCACTCTCCAAAGCCAAGAACACAGCATCCATGGGACCTGACAACATCCCAGGCTGCCTTCTACATGAACTACAGAATGAACTGGCACCTCACCTAAGTACCATGTTCAATCATAGCCTCACCTCAGGCTTTGTGCCCATTGAATGGCGTACTGTGACAGTTATCCCATTCCACAAAGGGGGGGCCCAAAACAGACCCCGGGAACTACCGCCCCATTAGCCTGTCGAGCTTGGTCTGCAAGGCCATGGAATGTATCATCATGGAACTCAGAAACAAAGACATTGGAGATCTCCAAACTCTGGACTCCACACAGTTCAGGTTTGTAAAAGGCAGATCATGTCTCGTAAGCCTGATAGACTTCTTTGAAGTAGTCACCAAAGCCGTGGATGAGGGTAAGGTGGTTCACACAGCCTATCTTGACCTCGCCAAGTCTTTTGACAGCATCTCCCATTCTGGAATTATAGCTAAACTCACTAAACTAGGTATAAATCCCTACATCACAAGATGGGTTGCCAACTGGCTCACTGATAGAACCCACACTGTAAAAGTTGTAGACTCCGAATCTGACCTGAAAACAGTGACAAGTGGAGTACCACAGGGTTCTGTTCTGGCACCTCTCATGTTTGGTATCTACTTCTCTGAAGTACAGGCTAACACAGAAGGCCTCTGGCTAATGAAGTTCGCAAATGACTGCAAACTGGGAGCCAAAGTCAAGTCCCCAAATGATGTGGACATCCCACAGAAGGGCCTCACTGAGACAGATGCCTGGGTGTCAGAGCCATGGACTCAAGCTCAATGCCAAAAAGTGTGGTGTCATCCTCTTTGGTAAAAACTCTGTACTCATGAACTACCACATAGGCAGCAATCTACTTAACACTGAATGCGTGATAAGAGACCTTGGGTCCCAGGTGGACAGTAGTCTCTCCTTTGATAGTCACTTCATCACAGTAGTCAGGAAGTCCTTCTGTGTGGCACACCTCATCATAAAAGGGTTCTCATCCAGGAAAAAAGAGGTCATTGTTCCCCTCTATTCGTCACTCACTAAACCCATTATAGAGTACAACGGCCCTTTTGGAATGTACCTCACAAGACATCTGCAGCAGCTGGAAAGGCCACAGACGTACCTCACAAAGAGGATTACTGGCCTCAAACAAATGCCCTACACTGACCACCTCAAAAAACTCCAGCTTTACTCTGTAGCATATCGCCTACTCCAAGGTGATCTCTGCCCAACATATAAAGCTATGTCATGCTACCCTGAAGAAATCCCAATCCCTTCGAGCTACATGCTCTAGGGACCTAAACCTTGTCACCACAATAAACAGGACATGATGGAGAGATAGATTCCTGTCCCAGAGACTTCCTATACTCTGGAACAAGCTACCCATCTATGTCAAGCAAAGTTCTTCATTAGCACTCTTCAAGAAAAATCTTGATGAGTGGATGGGAAATAGGAAATACACCCTCTGTCTCTGCTAGACAGTGGCACAGGAAAATAACTTTCTTGGGTGGCGTAAGCAATGGAACCTTGCTGGCTAGACTTACATAGGCCCTTGGGTCGATAGCCTAGTACCTACCTATGAACCTATGAACCTATGTAGGGATAGATTTCTCTCCCAGAGACTTCCCATACTCTGGAACAGACTACCTATCTATGGCGAGCTCCTCATTAGCACTCTTCAAGAAAAAGCTTGATGATTGGATGGGTAATAAGAAATTCACCCTGGGGATCACTTCTATGGTTCTGCTTGACAGGGGCACAGGAAAATATTTTTTTTGGGTGGCGAAAGCCAGGGTACCTTTTTGGCTAGACTTGTATAGGCCCTAAGGCCAATAGCCTAGTACCTACATATGAACCTATGAATCTATGAACTGTGTGCATACTTCTATAACTAAGTTAAATTCAAGACTGTCTCTCTGAAACATCATCCTTTTTGCTAACAAAAAACAAAACAAAAACAAAACCAAAGAAGCTTGACTACTGCTCCCGCATCCTGAGTTTTTAGCTCAGTCACACAGCTAAAATTCAAGACTCTCTTTCTCTGACACACCTTCTTCTTCTTTTGGCTTTTTCCAGTTAGAGGTCACCACAGAGGATCACCTGTCCGCTCATGATTGCAGTGGAGTTTACGGTGTCGAGTTGCCAGATCAGCACCCAACCTTCCACAGAAGGCACACACATGCATGCACGCACTCATGCCTAGGGCCAATTTGGAGTGTCCAATCCACCTATAGCATGTCTTTGGGATGTGGGAGGAAACCGGAGCACCCGGAGGAAACTCACACGATCACAGAGAGGACATGCAGACTCTGCACAGAAGGCACCCCAGCTGAGGATCGAACAGGAGAATCTCTTGCTGTGAGGTGGCAACGCTAATCACTGCACCACCACGACCACCCTCTTTCTCTGACACACCATTCTTTTTAATGACAAAAACAAAAACAAAAGAATCTTGACTACTGCTCACACATCCTGAGTTTTTAGCTCGGCCACTGGTGTTGGAGCTATTTCCTGCTGCGGTCTCTTCCCACCCCCGATTCCTCAGCCACCCATCATGGCATTACATTTATGGAACCTGGTCTCCACCCAAAATTAAACCTACTACCCACCCCTCTTAAAGGCATACATGGTTTACCACCATGTAATCGAACATAAATGATTCAAATAGAGTTATAACCAAACAATATAACCGGAAGTCTCAATTCCGAATGTCCAAAATGTCGAAATCCATATATGCAGATGTCGAATTCAACATATTTGATGTGCAGAGTCCAAGTGGCAGAATACAAGTATGCAGGGCATAGTTATGCATCTGAATGTATGAAAAGGTGTAAAAAGATCACCAACGCCAGTGGTATAGTCGAATATTGACATCCACTATTTTTCTTCTGCTATGACACACAATATCCACAACCATAAACCTCAACGTACATGCACAGTGACTCTTCCATGTGCTGAGAATGAGTTGTGCATTCACATCAAACATTCTCCCCTAACAAAGGTGTAGTTGTACTAACAGTTAGAATGAACATAGTTGTACTACTAGTGTTACAAAGCCGCGAGATGTCATTTCATCATGTTTTGACAAGAGCTTAATGAATGCCTGCTCCTTATCATGTAGCCTGCGTCTCTTAGGGGAAGCTGGTAGACATGACCTATGTCTGCTCTTAAGATCCTCAATGTGGTTTTGCTCTAGTTGGATGTCATGTAAGACGTCCAGTAGGTACAGCGTCTGCTTACCCATGAGACTATGTAGACGTCTATGACATCCTTCAACTACATTTTGTGTCCTGGGATACCCTAATGCACTTGTATCATGTTGATTCCAGAATGATATGTCAAACAGGGGCGGATGCCTTTCACATGTGATACCCCTCATACCATATCTCTGTGGTCTTCCAAGGAGGTAATTTTCCTTAAAGAAGTTACACAATCCCTGTCCACAGGATGGCATATCGCTCTCTATGTCTGCAAATGTTTCACCAATGTGTGCAGGAATTACAAACGCCAGTGCAGGTATCTGCTTGCACAGACTAGCAAATGTAGAACTACTGCCAAATTCCTTCACCAGATGAAGGCACTGTATCAGCCACCACACGATTTGACACAGATGAAATCATTAATCCTTACAAACACTTTCTGGCAGATTGGCCTGTATAGCATTCACAGCACCACACTCAAAGTCGGACATTACCATACGGGGCTTAAGTTCCAATTCAAATTTGCCACATAAACAAATGACAACACTCCAAAAGCGGTTGTAACAATCCTCAGTTTTACATGGTAATATGACATACACTACAGGTATTACCTTCTTTGTTTCAGTGTGATCTAACTGACAGTGAATTGTATACACCTGCCGACACTCTCTCGTACTGACTGGGAAAGTACCATCCATCAGAATGTATTCAGAACTGCATAACACCCTCAGATTATCCTCAGTGGTTAAAACAACTAACTGCACATTTATTTATTTATTTATTTATTTGCAGTTTGTTTACCAGGGTGGTCCATTGGGCCTTGAGCAGCCCGTTTTCAATGGAGTCCTGGGGAGAAAAGCTCCAAAGATACAACTAGTTATAATAACAGTATTACAAAACATACAACTAGTTATAATAACAGTATTACAAAAAATATTAAAAATAATTCTACATTACACAGAGTACTAAGAAGACATAACTGTGAATCTACTAGATACTGATGCAGAGGTTAAGAGAATTTAGAAAATAAAATGTCAGAGTAGATAGAGTATCAGAGTTTTAACAATGATCAATAACAGGGTAGATGCAATATCCCAATGTTAAATGTCAGAGTAGAAAAGTATTACAGTTTTAGCAATAGTCAAATGTCAGGGTAGAAAAAGAATCACAGTGTAATAATTGAGTTAGTTCCAGTTGTAAAAGGTAGTGCAAAGTACCCCAATATAAATGTTTTAAGGAGGAATAAAGAGAGACAGTTAGTAAGAAGGTGTCAGCAGAAGTGTTTGAAGTAGGACGGGATTATAGATAGAGATATTATGTAGTATAGATAGAGATGTTATGTAGTATGTACATCATCACTACATAGGCCATGCTCAACTATAAATGATCCATTCTTTATAGGCAACGTCTGTATTTAGATCAGAGAGTGAACCCATATCCTTGAATAGTGCTGCCTTCTTATATCTCACCCTCCTTACTGTTGCATGCAGCACTTTCATATTAGGCAATTCATTTACCACATCTGTGAAGGTGCTAGATAATACCTCCCATACTATTTTACAAGGGTCCTGTATGGACTGATGGGCATGTTTCTTTATTTGCTCTTGCACTTTACTGACTTCGGATTGTAAAGGATCTGGACCATGAAAGTGGCCTGTACTTCGTTGTAACCTATGTCCATCTACATTCATTTCTGTCACACAACGTCCCTTGCATTTATCCCTTTGCTTCTTCACACAACACCAATAGTGCTTTGCATCAACACATTTTTCAAGATGATACTTATACCCATCTATGAATAACATTTCCTTTCCTTTTTGGCTTTTTTCTGTATTATAATTACAGCCAATGCTCCCTGGAGCGTACTGCTCAATATCTGTGGTAGCCATCTGTGAACACTATTGTGTTATTTTTATTATACATTACCTTGCCTGATAGGCAAACAGGTGTTATATCTGTATATTGATATATTTCCTTACTTACATGTCCATTGACACAGTGTAATTCTATGTTATGTAGTCCTCAGTTTTGAATAACCACACAAGATACACTTTGTAATGTGTTACGCCAAATGGTATGAAGCCTTTATAGAGCGACAATACTTTATTTTGTTTTATAATTGTCAAACGGTCAAATGCCGAATTCTATGATGTATCCACTATCGTGGATTCTGCGTTGTGGGCTATGATATTCTGTATTCCTGATGCACTGTATTCGAGACACTGTGGTTTGGTGTTATGGCCATCGAGTAACCAGTGGTAAACTGGCATACACATAAATATAAATATACCCTGGGCACAAGAATACACATACAATTCCTAAACCATCAGTCTGCATTTAAGCACTTTAACTTTCTTTCTTCTCTTATATTTGCTAACTACTGGCCACAACTTACCCCATCCACCTCACCCAGCTATCTACTCCTACCCTTCCTATATTCATACCCCACTGTTTTGGCTCATCTTTCTCTAACATATCTTTCTGCACAGCTACATACCATGTTTTCTTAAATATTTCTGGTATCCTTACTTTCTTGTTTTATCACTTTACACCTTATCATACATCACTCAATCTTGTACAAATTTCTCCCACTGTGTGCTCCACCTCTAACCATTCAATTCACGTCCAGTGTATACAAAAACTTACCCAATTTTTACTTCATATTCAAACTACTAAACCCTCACACCTACCAAACCCAAAATAAAACTAACTGCTACAGTTTAACCAAAACAAGTTTACAAAACATATCCATTTTCTCTCTCTTACCACTCTATCAATATATTCATCCAAACTGTGGCCCCCTCCTCGCATCCAAGTCTCCAAAATCCATCCCAAGCCAACCCCCAGTCCTACTCAGACCACTCATCTCCTTCCAAAACAGAGAAAATGCCAACACCATCAAAACTCAACCCACTTATCTCAAATTCACTCAAACAGCTTAAATTCCTTTCCTTAAATACTCATAACATCTATAATAACATTTCAGAACATCATGATTGGATGTCCCACAGTACACCAGACACTCTTGATGTAACTGAAACAGGGCTAAAACCAGATATACCTGACTCTGCACTATCTCTTCATTGTTATAATATCATCAAAGCTGATAGAACTAAAAAAAGGTTGCTGAGTAGCTTTACAATACCCTGTCTTGAAATCCTAACCTTACAATAAACTTATTCCCAAATTCCATAAAGCTGAACTCCTCATCTCCCATCTTAAAGTAAAAGAATGCAAGCAATCAAGCATTATAGTACTCTACAGACCCCCAGGTAATAATGCTACAACCCTGGAACACATCCCAAACTGGGTCTGGCATACAATTTCTAATGAAAAGATAATCCCATGTAAAATCTGCCTCGATTTGTAGATTACCTTTTTCTGTCCAGCAGGGCACACTGTTGGTACACTGTTAACACAAGCAGCTTTACAAATACATTTTTCAACACAAGCATCAGTGCAAATCAGTTTGATATATGAATAACATACACACACAACAGCCAATCTCCTTCACCCGAAAACCCATCCCGATCTCCTACATCAAATCGCTACTTCTTAAATGTAAACCCTGTTCTCCTTCAATAAATAATCTCCCAGCAGAATACATCATGTAGGCTGCCAGTTCTATAGCCCATACTATGTCTTTTCTAATTAACACATCTACCAAGGAATCATACATTCATTTTCTATAGAAATAAAAATGTCATCATCCCCATTCATAAAGGAGAAACCTCGTCTAATATAACCAGTTTCAAACCTATCACCATATTATCCCTTGTTCAAAATTCTGGAGAGGTGCATTCAGAAGCAGTTTCTTTAACATATTCTTCAGGAAAAGCTCCTGACCCCCAAACAGAATGTTTTAGACCCACCATAGCACTACCATGGCGTTATTGACCTTCACAAGTACTATTAAAACAGAGAAAATGGCAACATTTCTGTATTTCTTAATGTCTCTAAAGTTTTGAAATAGTTTCTCACCAAAAACACATCTACCAATGTTTTTCCTTTGGACTATCACAACCTATATGGTTAAAGAACTACTTAATTAATAGATAACAGTTTGTTAAATGGCTCTCCACTTTTTCTCCCTTCCTTCCTGTCAATACTGGTATAGGACAGGGCTTCATTCTTGGGCCACTGTTCTTTAATATATTCACTAACAATTTATATAAATCCTCTCAGCAAGCTTCCCTCATACAATAAGCTGATGATTCCACCGTAATATGCATGTCTGACAACCTAATACATTGCTAGAGATTTAAACAAGAAACCTTTAACTCTGTTGAAAGTTGGCTACAGGATAATCACCTGCTACTAACCCCCCCAAAAAAAGCTAAATTACTTCTCTTTTTTCCAAAATCATATTTCCATGGAAAAAACAACTTTAAAATTTCTTCCTTAAATAATACCATGATCGAAGTTATCCCACATACAAAACAACTTGGCATGAAGATCGACAACAATCTTAAATTCGATTTACAAATCCACAATAGCATCAAGAAAACCCATCAAAAACTAGGCACCCTACACAGAGTAAAGACATTCCTTACAGCCTCTGCCAAGGTAACTCCAGCTACCACTTACCTCTTTCCGTCTCTACCATATGAAGACACTATCATGACTAACCTACAAGCCTCACTTAGTTCTACAATTGCCAGATTCACTTGCAACAAACCTTACCAGCCCCACCACTGCTTAGCACTAAAACACTTAAATGGCTTGAGATATGTTTTCAAATGTAAATATTTTTGAGTATGAATAAAAATTTTTATTTGTAAGAGTTAAGAAAATATAATTTGTAAATAATACAGTTTTAGATTTATGCTCCTAATTTACCTTAAAACCTTTTTATAAGTATGTTTTCTCTTATTGCTTTACCTAGCTGTGCTTTGGCAAAAGGAAAAAACATTGCTAACAATGGACATCCTTGTTTATTAACTACTTTGATATCTATTTTTCTTGATTAGAAAGAACCAGTTAGTTCAGCAGATTAAGGCTACCAGCTGTTATTGAGCTGCCTCTAATACCAAGTTAAAGAGTATGATTCGTTCTTCCAATACGAAGTTAAAGAAAATGATTCGTTAGCAGATTAAGGCTAACAGCTGTTATTGAGCTGCCTCCAATACCAAGTCAAAGTGTAGAATTTGTTAGCAGATTAAGGCTAACAGCCGTTATTGAGCTGCCTCCAATACCAAGTTAAAGAGTATGATTTCTTAGCAGATTAAGGCTAACAGCTGTTATTGAGTTGCCTCCAATACCAAGTCAAAGAGTATGATTTGTTGGCAGATTAAGGCTAACAGCTGTTATTGAGCTGCCTCCAATACCAAGTTAAAGAGTATGATTCGTTCTTCCAATACCAAGTTAAAGAGTATGATTCGTTCTTCCAATACCAAGTTAAAGAGTATGATTTGTTAGCATATTAAGGCTAACAGCTGTTATTGAGCTGCCTCCAATACCAAAATAAAGAGTATGATTCATTAGCAGATTAAGGCTAAAGCTGTTATTGAGCTGCCTCCAATACCAAGTTAATGAGTATGATTAATTAGCAGATTAAGCCTAACAGCTGTTATTGAGCTGCCTCCAATACCAAAATAAAGAGTATGATTCATTAGCAGATTAAGGCGTATGATTAATTAGCAGATTAAGCCTAACAGCTGTTATTGAGCTGCCTCCAAGAGCAAGTTAAAGAGTATGATTCATTAGCAGATTAAGGCTAACAGCTGTTATTGAGCAGCCTCCAATACCAAGTTACAGAGTATGATTCATTAGCAGATTAAGGCTAACAGCTGTTATTGAGCTGCCTCCAATACCAAGTTAAAGAGTATGATTCTTTCTTCCAATACCAAGTAAAAGAGTATGATTCGTTACCAGATTAAGGCAAACAGCTGTTATTCAGCTGCCTCCAATACCAAGTTAAGGAGTATGATTAGTTAGCAGATTAAGGCTAACAGCTGTTATTGAGCTGCCACCAATATCAAGTTAAACAGTATGATCCGTTAGCAGATTAAGGCTAACAGCTGTTATTGAGCTGCCTCCAATACCAAGTTAAAGAGTATGATTCGTTAGCAGATTAAGGCTAACAGCTGTTATTGAGCTGCCTCCAATACCAAGTTAAAGAGTATGATTTCTTAGCAGATTAAGGCTAACAGCTGTTATTGAGCTGCCTCCAATACCAAGTTAAAGAGTATGATTTGTTCTTCCAATATCAAGTTAAAGAAAATGATTCGTTAGCAGATTAAGGCTAACAGCTGTTATTGAGCTGCCTCCAATACCAAGTTAAAGAGTATGATGTGTTAGCATATTAAGGCTAACAGCTGTTATTGAGCTGCCTCCAATACCAAAATAAAGAGTATGATTCATTAGCAGATTAAGGCTAAAGCTGTTATTGAGCTGCCTCCAATACCAAGTTAATGAGTATGATTAATTAGCAGATTAAGCCTAACAGCTGTTATTGAGCTGCCTCCAATACCAAAATAAAGAGTATGATTCATTAGCAGATTAAGGCTAAAGCTGTTATTGAGCTGCCTCCAATACCAAGTTAATGAGTATGATTAATTAGCAGATTAAGCCTAACAGCTGTTATTGAGCTGCCTCCAAGAGCAAGTTAAAGAGTATGATTCATTAGCAGATTAAGGCTAACAGCTGTTATTGAGCTGCCTCCAATACCAAGTTAAAGAGTATGATTCTTTCTTCCAATACCAAGTAACAGCTGTATTGAGCTGCCTCCAATACCAAGGCAAACAGCTGTTATTCAGCTGCCTCCAATACCAAGTTAAGGAGTATGATTAGTTAGCAGATTAAGGCTAACAGCTGTTATTGAGCTGCCACCAATATCAAGTTAAACAGTATGATCCATTAGCAGATTAAGGCTAACAGCTGTTATTGAGCTGCCTCCAATACCAAGTTAAAGAGTATGATTCGTTAGCAGATTAAGACTAACAGCTGTTATTGAGCTGCCTCCAATACCAAGTTAAACAGTATGATTCGTTAGCAGATTAAGGCTAACAGCTGTCATTCAGCTGCCTCCAATACCAAGTTAATGAGTATGATTCATTAGCAGATTAAGGCTAAAGGCTGTTATTGAGCTGCCTCCAATACCAAGTTAAAGAGTATGATTCGTTAGCAGATTAAGGCTAACTGCTGTTATTGGCTGCCTCCAATACCAAGTTAAAGAGTATGATTCATTAGCAGATTAAGGCTAACAGCTGTTATTGAGCTGCCTCCAATACCAAGTTAAAGAGTATGATTCGTTAACAGATTAAGGCTAACTGCTGTTATTGGCTGAATCCAATACCAAGTTAAAGAGTATGATTCGTTAACAGATTAAGGCTAACAGCTGTTGTTGAGTTGCCTCCAATACCAAGTTATAGAGTATGATTCGTTAGCAGATTAAGGCTAACAGCTGTTATTGAGCTGCCTCCAATACCAAGTTAAAGAGTATGATTCGTTAGCAGATTAAGGGTAACAGCTTTTACTGAGCTGCCTCCAATACCAAGTTAAAGAGTATGATTCGTTAGCAGATTAAGGCTAATACCTGTTATTGAGCTGCCTCCAATACCAAGTCAAAGTGTAGAATTTGTTAGCAGATTAAGGCTAACAGCTGTTATTGAGCTGCCTCCAATACCAAGTTAAAGAGTATGATTCGTTAGCAGATTAAGGCTAACAGCTGTTATTGAGCTGCCTCCAATACCAAGTTAAAGAGTATGATTCGTTAGCAGATTAAGGCTAACAGCTACTATTGAGCTGCCTCCGATACCAAGTTAAACAGTATGATTCGTTAGCAGATTAAGGCTAACAGCTGTTATTCAGCTGCCTCCAATACCAAGTTAATGAGTATGATTCATTAGCAGATTAAGGCTAAAAGCTGTTATTGAGCTGCCTCCAATACCAAGTTAAAGAGTATGATTCGTTAGCAGATTAAGGCTAACAGCTGTTATTGAGCTGCCTCCAATACGAAGTTAAAGAGTATGATTTGTTAGCAGATTAAGGCTAACAGCTGTTATTGAGCTGCCTCCAATACCAAGTTAAAGAGTATGATTCGTTAGCAGATAAGGCTAACACCTGTCATTCAGCTGCCTCCAATACCAGAGTATGATTTGTTAGCAGATTAAGGCTAACAGCTGTTATTGAGCTGTTTCCAATACCAAGTTAAAGAGTATGACTCTTTCTTCCAATACCAAGTTAAAGAGTATGATTCATTACCAGATTAAGGCAAACAGCTGTTATTCAGCTGCCTCCAATACCAAGTTAAGGAGTATGATTAGTTAGCAGATTAAGACTAACAGCTGTTATTGAGCTGCCTCCAATACCAAGTTAAACAGTATGATCCGTTAGCAGATTACTATTGAGCTGCCTCCAATACCAAGTTAAACAGTATGATTCGTTAGCAGATTAAGGCTAACAGCTGTTATTCAGCTGCCTCCAATACCAAGTTAATGAGTATGATTCATTAGCAGATTAAGGCTAAAGGCTGTTATTGAGCTGCCTCCAATACCAAGTTAAAGAGTATGATTCGTTAGCAGATTAAGGCTAACAGCTGTTATTGAGCTGCCTCCAATACGAAGTTAAAGAGTATGATTTGTTAGCAGATTAAGGCTAACAGCTGTTATTGAGCTGCCTCCAATACCAAGTTAAAGAGTATGATTCGTTAGCAGATAAGGCTAACACCTGTCATTCAGCTGCCTCCAATACCAGAGTATGATTCGTTATTAGATTAAGGCTAACAGCTGTTATTGAGCTGCCTCCAATACCAAGTTAAAGAGTATGATTCGTTAGCAGATTAAGGCTAACACCTGTTATTGAGCTGCCTCCAATACCAAGTTAAAGAGTATGATTCGTTAGCAGATTAAGGCTAACAGCTGTTATTGAGCTGCCTCCAATACCAAGTTACAGAGTATGATTCGTTAGCAGATTAAGGCTAACAGCTGTTATTGAGCTGCCTCCAATACCAAGTTAAAGAGTATGATTCGTTAGCAGATTAAGGCTAACACCTGTTATTAAGCTGCCTCCAATACCAAGTTAAAGAGTATGATTCGTTAGCAGATTAAGGCTAACACCTGTTATTGAGCTGCCTCCAATACCAAGTTAAAGAGTATGATTCGTTCTTCCAATACCAAGTTAAAGAGTATGATTCGTTAGCAGATTAAGGCTAACAGCTGTTATTGAGCTGCCTCCAATACCAAGTTAAAGAGTATGATTCGTTCTTCCAATACCAAGTTAAAGAAAATGATTTGTTAGCAGATTAAGGCTAACAGCTGTTATTGAGCTGCCTCCAATACCAAGTTAAAGAGTATGATTCATTCTTTCAATACCAAGTTAAAGAGTATGATTCGTTAGCAGATTAAGGCTAATAGCTGTTATTGAGCTGCCTCCAATACCAAGTTAAAGAGTATGATTCATTAGCAGATTAAGGCTAACAGCTGTTATTGAGCTGCCTCCAATACCAAGTTAAAGAGTATGATTCATTCTTTCAATACCAAATTAAAGAGTATGATTCATTAGCAGATTAAGGCTAATAGCTGTTATTGAGCTGCCTCCAATACCAAGTTAAAGAGTATGATTCGTTAGCAGATTAAGGCTAACAGCTGTTATTGAGCTGCCTCCAATACCAAGTTAAACAGTATGATTCGTTAGCAGATTAAGGCTAACAGCTGTTATTCAGCTGCCTCCAATACCAAGTTAATGAGTATGATTCTTTAGCAGATTAAGGCTAAAAGCTGTTATTGAGCTGCCTCCAATACCAAGTTAAAGAGTATGATTCGTTAGCAGATTAAGGCTAACAGTTTTTATTGAGCTGCCTCCAATACCAAGTTCGTTCAATCTCCATATGCCTGCTGTGCAGCTCTGAGTGAACCACTTAAGCATACAGAGCTCACAAGTCACCCCTGCAAAGGGATACTTGTATCTTGTGGGTTTCTTCTCTGTTATTAAAATATCCATTTCAACACAAAATATATTTATCAAGTAGTATAAATAAATAAATATTCTTGATTTAATGTGTCAAACACTTTTTCTACATCCAAACTGATATTTCTTAGTTCTTTCTTAATATTTGAGTAATCCATTAAAATTATTCATCTTTGTCTAATATTGTATTGAGTTTGTATCTTTATAATGTATATGTTTCATCTTCTTGCATTAAATCTGGTAACTAATTTGTTCACTTTATCTGCAAATATCATAGATATTTAGTCTCAGGTCCACATATGCCTTGCCATTATCCCCCAGGCCATGACCCCTTTTTCAGGGGAGACAAGGTCAGTCAGTCCTGGTGTTAAGATGAGAGGATTCAGGTTGATGAGGTACTGTATGAAAAGCCCGTCTCTGCAGTGTGTTTTGTTGATCTGTTGCTGAAGAGTTAGACCCCCATTTCTGGTGTTATTGGATGTATTAGACTTATAATGATACATGAGATCAAGGACTACTGGGTCTCCAGTAGTCCTGTACGCCAGGCATAAGCCTCCCGTCAATTGTCTATAATATACTGACTAAAGGGCCAGTGTCTCCAGCCTTTCCTGGTAGCTCATGATGTTTGGGCCTATGATCTTCTTGGCTAGGAACCTCTATATATTCTTTCTAGTTGTCTGATATGTCTATCAAGATACATCCCAAAGGGGGGTGTTGTATTCAATAACTGGCTTGATTAATGCTGACTCTAAAGGAATGATGAACTCCTCAGAGATGGCTGATATTCTGTTGTTGGTTTGTTGTGCTAAGCAGAAGGATTTCCAAGCACTCTTGTCACATGTTGATCAAAGACAGGCACTTATCAACCCAACTTCTAAGGTCCCTAATTACATTTTCATTTTGTAATACAGTACACTGACAGAATGGGTTAACTATCAAATGTGGTGATACTACATTTTTATCATTTAATTTGAACCCATTTTCAATACATCAAGACTTGCTGAGGGAGTACTTTTATTAAGGGGTTTGGGTGTCAAAGGTGTGTTAACAGTAACTCCCAGTTTTCCATCATCTGTAAACTTAATAAGCCAGAGGTCCTGGCTCTCCCATGAAGATCAGAAAAGTAAATGCTAAAAAGGAAAGGTCCTACCACTGATCCCTGTGGGGCACCAGTGGTCAATGTCATGTGTTCTTGTAAGGCCTCCGCTGCTTGTACTGCATGAGTTCTGTCTTTTAACTAGTTTGCAATCCATCTTAACACATACAAATGAATGTTTTAATTGTTTAGCTTTCTTATGATGCCAGCAAAGGGTATAATGTCGAATGCCTTGATTAGGTCTAAACTGCCTGTCTGAGCGTGTGGAAGACGTTAGCTAGATTTAATAATCAGGATCTGTTGAGGGTCTAGTCTAACAAACTTTATCATAATTTATGAGATCAGTTATAGTACATTCTGTGGCTTTGCAAGTCAGGTCAGTCAGGCGGATAGGTCTATAATACCCAGGATCTATGGTATGACCACCCTTATGCAGGGGCATCACAACTGCAATGCACCTCTCATTGATGACAAAAGCTGTAGCTAAGTTTAGGCCAAACAGCTTGAGGAGTGGGTCAGCTGGAAACATGTCTATAACTCACGACTTATTAACCATCCAGGCATATTATCAGGCTCCATGGAGGGAATATGTGATGCCTTATTCAGGTCCTTTAGTACGTGCTCCTAAGTAATAAAAGGGAAGGGATGTCAAGATCTGTGCACTACAGATCGTCTCACGGATGAAGGCAGCACTGAATTTGTTGGCAAGCACACTGGCAAGTCTGTTGGGTCTAAATGAGAAACGCCATCTTGAACAAGATAAGAGAAAAGTGCAGCATTATTCCTTAGTGTCCTGACATGGCTAATGAAGGATTTATACTCATTTTTAGCTACTGATGCCAACTGAACTTCATGGTTAGCTTTAGTAGACCAGTTATTGTTTTTTTCAATTTCTTTGTGCTGTTTTTAATGCGCTGCATGATCTGAGAGGGTTTTAAAGCTGCTGCTCTACAAAGTTTCTGCCTTTTATTGTAAATCTTAGGGTGTATATCACATAATCAAAATCCCAAAATATCAAACACAATAAGCTCAAACTTGGAATGTTGAAATGTGATATAATCGAAAGGTCAGAACAGCAAATTTTTTCCCAGGGAAAAAAATTGCTGTTCCGAGAAACACACACACAACACAAGCACACCAAAAAAGTAATTCACACATATACACTTAAAATCCTACTTCTAACCCTACACTAAACCGTACATACACTACTATGTATCCACTTACCTTAACCCAAACCGTAACTCTAAGGTCCGTAACTATTGCACACTCACCTTACCCGCTCCCTAACCCTAAGGTCCCTAACTATCGAACACTCACCTTACCCACTCCCTAACCCTAAGGTCCCTAACTATCGCACACTCACCTTACCCATTCCCTAACCCTAAGGCCCCTAACTATCACACACTCACCTTACCTGCTCCCTAACCCTAAGATCCCTAACTATCCCATTCCCACACTCACCTTAACCCGGTCCCTTCGCACACTTACCTTAACCTGGTCCATAACCTTCGCACCACAGTGGAAAAAATAGCGAAGCTGCAGAAACAGCCCACCAAGTTCTTTCTCTAGGAAAGAATTCGATGTTCTGCAGCTTCGCTATTTTCAGCATTCGCTGTTTTGGGTTCGATATTATAACATTCAACGTTTTACTACTTCAATGTTATAATATAAACCCTAAATCTTATTAATGTTGATGAAGCACCAGGGTGGTTTATTTTTGAACTTCCTGTGATATTTTTGTCTAGCACAGGCCGCCATTACTGTTCATTTATATAAATGAGTGTAGAATTCCTTGGTTTAGCTGGCTGTTTTGATTAAGTCAGGGTGGGTGCAATTTTAAGAAAATTTCAATATCTCATTGTAGCGGAGTAGAATGAGGTTCACATATTTGTAATCCTTAACTTTGGAGAGATTTCCTGTGAGGGCTTTCGATCTTGAAAGTAAACATTACAAGTTTGTGGTCAGACTTCACTGCAGGGAAATACTGTTGGAGAAGTGCATGATGTGATTATATTCATAAGGACCAAGTAAAGAATATTGTTTCCTCTGGTAGGTTTTTTACAATCTACTGCAGAGAATTTTTGTTTACTAACTCTAAGATCTTCTGGGCATACTCTACATTGGAGGTATGCATGTTCCAGTTTATTGATTGGTAGCTAAAGTCATCCAATAAATAATCACATTTTCGTTGCTAGGGAGATCATCAAGTATATTGAGGAACCATAGGTACTCATCAGGGGATGTGGAGGATGTCTTATAACAGGCTAATGCAGTAATAATTTATCCTGTTTAAGGTGATTTGGAGTTTAATGAGTTCTATTTGTAGATTTCTAGTAATCGGCCTAGAGGTAATATGATCCCTGACAATACAGATACACCACCACAGTTTCCATTTGGTCTGAAGGCATGAAAGGCAGAAACTCAAGTACAGAGGGATGCATTCTTTACATTTAAACCACATTTTGGTAATTACACAAACATGGATGTTTGTCAAATGCAAGAGAGCCTCGAAAGTGGTCAGTTTATTGTTAACACTTATAGCATTGAGGAGAGCCCCCTTAATGTTCTTTAAATCAACACCTATCTACTGATGGCTTCAGCTATCCATTAATAAACTGGCTGATCTGCACTGCCAGTTGTTGGCAGGCCAAACTCTTCCTTGACATTATAAATACTAACTCTGGTTTACAAATAGTTAACCATCCTACTATAGGCACCAGTATTCTTAATCTAGTCCTCATAAACATGGCCATTTCAGCCACATCTCCATATGTATCACACCGCCTTGTTAAATCAGACCATAAATTACTGATCTTTTTCCTTTAAAAACTGGTGGTTCTTCCTCTGGAAATACCTCCATGATTAAGGATTTTTCTCAAAAGCCACTATCGTCAACTGCTTGATGACATAAATAAATTCCACCATAAGTCTCCAGTGATGGATCCCAATGCTCAAGTTGCTTCCTATGACTCTGATTTTTCTCCCACTTAAATATTTGTATTGTTAAGGCAGTTGATATCCACATCAAATATAATGAGAAATTTAAAACAAATCCCTGTCATAGAATACCTGTATAAATAGATTATAGAAGAATATAAAGAAATTGCTTAATGCTTATGAGGTCTCATGCTAACTTTCTTAAGAGTGCTATTAAGCAGACTACTAAAGAGCTCAAGGGAACAATTAAGAAACTCAAATCTACATATTAACCTAAAAGTGCCAGTAAACCCAAAAAATGACTACTAATCTTTCTTTGACTATGTCTGAAAGTTAAAAACTAATATATGGCAATGTTCAGAGCTAGTCAACAATAATAATGCACACTCTGACCCAAAGGAAATAGCTAAAATCATAGCTGGAAAATTTAGTCCAAAGTTTACTTCATCTAGAGTTGTAGCTATTCTACAGGTTCTACAATTCCAGCTACTCCATTCAATTACTATGGAACAAGTACTCTCAGCCCCACCCCATTCAATTACTATGAAACAAGTACTCTCAGCCCCACCCCATTCAGTTACTATGGAACAAGTACTCTCAGCCCCACCCCATTCAATTACTATGGAACAAGTACTCTCAGCCCCACCCCATTCAATTACTATGAAACAAGTACTCTCAGCCCCACCCCATTCAGTTACTATGGAACAAGTACTCTCAGCCGCACCCCATTCAGTTACTGTGGAACAAGTACTCTCAGCCCCACCCATTCAATTACTATGAAACAAGTACACTCAGCCCCACCCCATTCAGTTACTATGGAACAAGTACTCTCAGCCCCACCCCATTCAGTTACTATGGAACAAGTACTCTCAGCTCTCTGAAAAGCTAATAACATCTCATTCATGTTTCCTGATAATATACCAGGTTGTTGCTTAATTATTAAAGTTATTTCCTCTGAATTAAATATTAAGCATGAGATCGCAGCTAACCCTGGGACATTAAAAAAAAATATTCCAAGGCTAATTTCCTCCAACAGTGTAGAAAATTTCCAAGCTCCCCCCCCCAAACCCTGAGAATATAGTTGCCTATGCAGAACTGTTCACAGAAACTCTGTATGATTATGTAAACAGCTGCATAGAGACAGCTGTACCTACCTGAAATAAATATAAAACAATCTTCAAAAACAAACCACACCAGCAGAATCCCAGCAATAAACATAAAACAATCTCCAAAAACAAACCACCCCAGTAGAATCCCAGTATAAACTGGTCATACAACAAAACAAAGAAAATCATGTCCAAAAACAGGAAGAGCATTGCCCAGCAAGTTAAAAACTCCATCATCCATCTCACATGCAACTCGGGTGACTAAACAAGCCCACCAAAGCCAGGTTTCAGATATACATAGCCTCCCAAGCTAAGGACAGCCATAAGGCTTTCTTCATTTATGTCCACAACTTTAAAGGCAACACCCAACAAAGTGCCCAACTAACGGTGAAAGGAACCACCAGTATCGAGCTATAGATTATAGCAAATCTATTGGGCAATAAATTTAGGTCCACTTTTACCCGCCAGCAGCACTGTCAAGAAAATACTCACCACTATTTCTCCACCAACTATCAGTAGCGAGTAGGTCCTCACTGTGTTCTGTAATGCCAGGGACACCATTTCAATGGGCCCTGATAATATCCCAGGAAGCATCGAAAACAGCATGGAACATGATCTGTCAGGTCCACTAGAATTTCTGCTTAATCACACCCCCTAGACAGGCTTTATACCAAACGAATGGAGGACTGCAACAGTTACCCTTCTACATGGGGGGAGGGGCTTCCAAAGACTCAGGGAACTACAGACCAATAAGTCTGACTAGTTTCATATGCAAGGCCATGTTAACAATTATCAAAGATATAATAAACAGTGGGATAGGAAACCTAGAAAAACTGGAACCTACCCCAGTTGGGTTTTGTTAAAGGCAGGTCATGCCTAGTTAACTTGATGAACGTCTTTGGGAAAGTCACTAAAGTTATGGATGAGGACAAACCAGCACACACTCTCTACCTTGACCTGGCCAAGGTGTCTGACACAATACCTCACTCAGGCATTGTAGATTTTGGCATAAATCCACGTCACCTTATGGATAGTCAGCTGTCTCACTGAGAGGACACAAGAAGTTAGGATAGAGGAAATCACCCATACAAAGAAGGCATTCACTAGGGGAATTTTACAGGAATCAGTGCTGGGTCTCTCCTTTTTGGCATATACTGCTCTGAAGTTAAGGCAAACAACAAGGGCCTCTAGCTGACAAGTTTGCAGACGACTGCCAACTAGGTCTGGTTATTGAATCCTCTAAATACACAGACACCCTTCAAGAGGGCTTGATGCAAACAAACAACTGGAGCCAGAGCTATTGACAAAAATTCAATGTGAAAAAATGCATAATATTACCTTCTGGAAAAATGTCCACCCCTAATGATATTACACACCTAAAATTAGATTCTGTAGTCAGGGATCTGGGAAAGCATGCTGATATTAACCTGAGCTTTGACCACCATGCGTCCACTGTGGTGAGAAAATCATTCGACTTTGCACACCTTTTAAGTAAGGGCATAGGATACAGGTCCAATGAGGTCATTGTTCTACTGTACTTAGCTCTCATCAAACTATCCATCAAATATGATGCATCCTTCAGCATGTACCTGTCTAGGTACTTGCAGCAGCTTGAGAGGCCACAAAGGTTCCTCACAAAAAAACTACAGGGAGTAAACAAGTCCTATGTAGACTGTCTCAGAGTCCTATCCCTGTACTTAACCTCCTATAGACTGCTGTATACCTGGCCTAAAAGACATCCTCTGATCCCACACTGATGGATTTGTTTCACATTTACAAGACAAACAGCATTAGAAATAACCATTCTAAGGACCAAGACCTCATCAGCGACATAAAGCAGGACATGGTGGAGGGAGGGACATGTGCCTAAAAGATTACCCCTCCTCTAGACCAGGTTTTCCGTTCATGTGAAGCAAAGCATATCTTTAAACCTACCTCAACATAACTTGGACCTATAGATGGGAAATTGCAAATTTACCTCTGGTTGGCACCTATGTCCCTAATGCACAGGTGTACAAGCCTATATTATAACCCTAAAATTCCTTGGGTTATTGACACAATATTTTGGTAAATTTGGGGTAAGCTTGGCTAGGCCTAAAATGTCTCTTGAGCTAATAGTCTAGTAACTATCTATGAGCCTATCTGAATCCCTGCTTAGCCTCTTTAATCTATACCTTTCCACTATTAAATCCTTTAAGCCTGGAAAACAGCCACTGTAGTGCCATTACACATAGGTGGCCCAAACACAGACCATTGTAACTCTAGACTTATTAGCCTTATTCAGACCCCATTAATCTGACCACTGAAAAGCTCTTAATCTTGGACCCTCACCAATCCAGCTTTGACTCTTTAACCTCATGAATATCTTTGAAAAAGTATCCTAAGCAGTGGATGATAGTTATGCAGTGCATACAGAATATGTGGACCTAACCAAGTTATGCAGTGCATACAGAATATGTGGACCTAGCCAAGTTATGCAGTGCATACAGAATATGTGGACCTAGCCAAGTTATGCAGTGCATACAGAATATGTGGACCTAGCCAAGTTATGCAGTGCATACAGAATATGTAGACCTAGCCAAGTTATGCAGTGCATACAGAATATGTGGACCTAGCCAAGTTATGCAGTGCATACAGAATATGTGAACCTAGCCAAGTTATGCAGTGCATACAGAATATGTGGACCTAGCCAAGTTATGCAGTGCATACAGAATATGTGGACCTAGCCAAGTTATGCAGTGCATACAGAATATGCGGACCTAGCCAAGTTATGCAGTGCATACAGAATACGTGGACCTAGCCAAGGCATTTTAACCTAGTCCCTATACAGGCATTATTTAAAGACTACTAAATCTGAGTATGAATTCTTATTTGTGTAATGGATAGCTAACTGGTTGCCTGACAGAACCCATGTGATTAGAGTCACAGGTGTGACTTCTGAAAGCAAAAAATGTGGTGTACTGCGGAGCTTGTTATTGAGCCCCTCCTATTTGGCATCTATTTATTAGACCTTCAGGCCAACATTCCTGGCCCATGGTTATCTAAGTTTGCAGATGACTGTAAACTGCATGCTGTTATTTAATCTTTCATTGACTCACAATTGCGCCAACATGGTTAGATTATGTTAACAGTTGGTGCAAGGACAATAGACTCAAATTAAATGTGAAAATGTAGCATAGTTCATCTTGGTAAACAAAATATTTTTTGCAATCTATATATGTGGCACACCTTTCCAATTAGGCACTGTTATAAAGGATCTTGGCACTTTTACTGATAATTCCCTATTTTTGACCTTCATGTTTCCACAGTAGCTCAGGAAAGCCCTCTTTCTAGCTCATCTGCTTTCCAAAGGCTTCTTCACCAGTTCCAGAGATGTCTTAATTTCCCCTTCACTTTTGTCTCATCGGAGCCATTATTGAATATAATGCACCTTTTGGCACGTATCTGTCTAAACATATAACTAAACTTGAGAGACCTCAGGGATTCGTAATTAAAAATCTTCATTATTAGGATGGACTGGCACCCCTGTCTCTTTACCCAGTCTTTTATAAACTCCTGTGTGGGGATCTGTGTCATGAAAGATTTAACCCTCTTTGACTTATTCCTTCACATAACAAATGGTACATCAAATATCCAGTTAAATGAATGAAACCTTTATCATCTGATAAAGGAGACACAGTGGCATGATAGATTCATATTCCATTGTATCACTCATCTTTGGAACAAACTTCCACTACATGTCAAACACAGTAGGACCCTTGCCGCCTTCAATATACAACTAGATAATTGGATGGGCAGCCTTTAATTCTCCCCTGATTTATACTGTCTTGCCATCCTTGAAGCTGGAGTGAAATTCAGCTTGTACTGGTCTGCAGGCTGATTAGCTAGTACTTACCTATGAACCCATGTGTTTGTATGTATGTTGCATTATAATGTCCAGTAACCGCATTCTGTCTAAAAGGCACTAGGGGGCAACAAAGGCTTTAGTCAGTATCACTAGAAATATTTTGTAATCTACATCTAGAAGTGGGATTTGCCTGTGTGATAGTCACTCAGTTGAGCATCTACTCTGTTTTAATATAGGTTATGTTAACAAATACTTCCTTGAAATACAGGTTCGTTTCTAAATCTTGAAAGTTCATAATCTTGAAATTCAAACTACTGAAGCCAAAATCCTGAAAGTTCAAAATACTGAAAAGTCAAAATACTGAATTTCATAATATTAAAAAAAACAGAGTATACCAACACTTACAATACTCCAACACAACAACATGACAAAACATATTAGTCTTCTCCAGCTATAAGTAGGAAACTCTGAGATCGCACTCCACAGAAGAAAATGGCAAACGTACCACCACGTGCTGTATAATTGCCTGTTGTAACCTTCATGTTCCCTTTTAATTTGTTATACAACAACATCATAACTCAGCTGTAAAGTGCAATCTTGGAGTTGATATATTTAGGTAGCAGGGGTGTGGGGGGTGCAGGGGGCTTGCCCCCTGGTAATAGTTGCTTTGTCTTTTATTTGTTTCTCTTTATACTTCTGCTGGAGTACAGTAAGTGTTGGTATCCTGTAGTTTTTTCAATATTATGAAATTCAGTATTTTGAGTTTTCAGTATTTTGAACTTTCAAGATTTTGACTTCAGAATTTTGAATTTCAAGATTATGAGCTTTCAAGCTTTAGAAGTGGACCCTGAAATACATGTTTTTGATTTAGTTCTGCTTTATGTTATACTCTGGTAAGCAAAAGAATCACATGACTTGAGTATAACTTATAGCGTTCTAATACTGAACCATCAATAACAATTGCTTTATCACCTTTAAACTTCATTTGTTCACTTATGTCTTAACTATCAAAATATTTAAATAGCAAAGTTCTACACGCTGTGAAACTTTTAGTGTTTTATTATTACCATTATTATTGAGATAAAGTTTAAATATTCTTTCAACGTTAGCACTTCTTTATAGTGTTTTAAACCCTACTAATATATCATATTTTTGTGATACTTTTTGCAATCTTCAATATATTAAACAGTTTGAATATATTTTGAGTCATTTAATAACTTCATTCTATTGGCTAATTTATGCAATGTTTTTGGTGTGAAATTGCATGAAGTAAGTCAAGACTTCTCTAATAATGTCTTTGTTTTATGATCTGTTCTTTCCTGACCTTTTGTTTAGAGCATTTACCGTGCTCATACAAATAATCTCCTTTATATATTTTAATTTTAGCATATGAATTTTTTGTTGAATAATTAGTAGTTATTTAACACGTTCTTTGTTTATTTTTGTCCCATGTTAATAATTTGTAATACAAGTAGGCTTTTATGAATCCAACATAACAGTGTCATCTGCATTGTTATTATTAATATGTTCAAGAAATATTTCTTAGATATGCTTTAAACACTTTTGTCTTTGTAATGCATTCAAGAATGAGTGTTGTGATCTAATAATGGACACACAATAAGTTCGAATATTGCCATTTTTGGAATTAAGTCACTGTGTATAAATATTCTGTTATGTTAAAGAATTATCTTCTTTTATCTCATTCAAATCTCTTACATTAAGTATATCTACCCAGCTTCTTAATGCTTTAGTTGAGGCTGATATTCTAGGTGTCTTAACTACACTTACATCAGCTTAGTCCATAACATAATTAAAATCGCCATCTAGCATTAAACTTCCTTCCATATTATTTTGATAATATGTCAAGATATTTCTTGGAGTATTTCAACCCTAAATCCAGTATTCAATGTGTACTAGCTAAGCTGACCATGCTGTTCTGAAAGTCTAGCAATGCCATGTGAACATACTCCCACTATCGTTATTTTTATATTTTATTTTGGGCATAATAATTTTATTCTGCCATAAAATGAACACTGCTTTATTTATTTTATTTTAAATTTGTTAATCGGGAAATTCCAACTGGACCAGGTCCATTTACAGAGGAGGCCCAGGGCAAAAAGCTCCGAAACATTGTTACAAAAAAAACAAGAGAAGCAAATGTATACAGTCTTATACAAAGGTCATTTAAATAATACAACATGGAGTTAGACATTTTACCAGACAAACACTGAAAATATATAAAATGAATTGGAAAAAGACATTTTCCAGGAGAAACAGTCAGGAATTTCGGTGGAGGCTTTCTTCTTGTTTTGTAGTGTGACCCAGCTATAGTTTCATATAGACCAAACTTAAATCTTTTGTTTTCTTCATTTTACTGTAAGTGATTCCTGGAGGACAGCAATATCAATTTTATTTGATTGTGTATATATTAACAGTCCACATCTCTTCTGATAACCACTTTGTCTATTAATGTCTATATAGATTCCATTTAATCCATGTACCATGGTGTGTCTTTCCCATCAAATCATATTTATAACTATGAAATAGTGATGTCTCACTAACAGTAATTGTAATTTTATAGTTTGTTTATTTACTGACATTTTATTACCAGGAAAGTCCCACTGGGTAGGAGCCCATTTTCGGTGGAGGCCCAGGGAGAAAGCCTCCAAAAGTATTACAAAGCATTTTAAAAACAATCATTTTATGGTCTTTAAAAATAATACAAAAAACAATTACAGTTTAAATAGTTAGACATAATATTAGAACATTTGTGAAAGTAGCAGACTCCAAATCAGACTTCAGACCAGTGACAAGTGGAATACCACAGGGTTCAGTCCTGGGTCCTCTCCTGTTTGGTATCTACTTCTCTGAAGTACAGGCTAACACAGAAGGTCTTTGGCTAACAAAGTTTGTAGATGACTGCAAACTAGGAGTCATAATTGAAACTCCTAATGATGTGGACATACTACAAAAGGGCCTCACTGAGACAGATGCCTGGTGTCAAAGCCATGGTCTGAAGCTCAATGCCAAAAAGTGTATTGTCATCCCCTTTAATAAAAACTCTGTACCCATGAACTACCACATAGCTGGTAGTCTACTTAACATCGAAAATGTGATAAGAGACCTTGGGACACATGTGGACAGTAGTCTCCCCTTTGATAATCACATCGTCACAGTGGTCAGGAAATCCTTCTATGTGGCTCATTTCATCACAAAAGGTTTCTCATCCAGGAAAAAAGAGGTCATTGTTCGCCTCTACTCATCACGCATTAGACCCATTATAGAGTACAAAGCTCCTTTTAGTATGTACCTCACAAGACATCTACAACAACTGGAAAGGCCACAGAAATACCTCACAAAGAGGATTACTGGCCTCAAACAGATGCCCTATGCAGACCGTCTCAAAAAACTCCAGCTTTACTCCGTCGCATATTGCCTACTCAGCGATGATCTCTGCCTAACATACAAAGCTATGTCAAACCCAGAGCTGTTGGACATGCTCCACTTAAAGAAATCCCAATCCCTCTGAGCCACACGCTCTAGGGACCTAAACCTTGTCACCACAATAAACAGGACATGCTGGAGGGATAGATTCCTATCTCAGAGACTTCCCATACTCTGGAACAGACTACCTATCTATGTCAAACAGAGCTCCTCATTAGCACTCTTCAAGAAAAATCTTGATGATTGGATGGGGGATAGAAAATTCACCTCGGGGATCACTTCTGTGGCTCTGCTTGACAGGGGCACAGGAAAATAATTTTCTTGGGTGGCGAAAGCCAGGGTACATTTTTGGCTAGGCTTATATAGGCCCTAGGGCCAATAGCCTAGTACCCACCTATGAGCTTATGAACTTATAGATGCAAGTTATCCTTGAAAAAAGATACAAGTTATATGACAATGATTTAATAATTGGAAAAATTTTAGCCAGTTTATAGAAAAATTTAAGATACATTAGTATAATACAAACAGGAACTGCAATACAAAGTGAGAGAAAAGCAGGCTTACAGTACAGTTAAAGAGAAAACTGGGGAAATAAATTGATAGAAGTAAGAAAGTGAGTGAAGAATGTAGAGTAAAGAGATGTAAGGTATAAATAGGTATTTGTTCATATTTATGGATATAGATTATCCTGGTGTTGAACTAGAACATAGTCAGCTTTTGGCTAGGAAGTCTTTCACAATGGTTTTATAGGATTGAAGGGAAGGGAAGGTTTCGACCTGATGAATAGTGATTAGGAGGTCCAGATCTAAGCAACATGGTACGAATACAGGCAATGTCCAGCAGATTTGATAGGAATTTTTATTCATTGGATTGCAATGACTAATTAGGAACATAGTTGTGTTGAATGTTATTTAGTGCTGGATAAGCAGATGGATTCTGGATAACTTTATAGGTGGTAAAAAGATTCTATATGTTAGTGGAAGGGGAAGTTCAAAGCAAATTTGTCTTTTTAGTGCTATACAGTGGTGGTTTCTGAAAGGGTTTTTTGCAGCAAATTTAGTAACTTTGTTATAGCATTGCTCAGGTTTTGATATTTCTGATGCCTAAAGTTTAGTAAGGATGGGAGTGCCATAAAGAAGTGGGGGGGATAAGTAGTGGCAAGTGTTGCTGTTAGTTGCATTGATAAGGAAGTTTTGGCTTTATAAAGCATCCTTAGTTTGTGATGAGTTTTTCTTATGCAATTTTGTACATGTAGGTCGAATCATCTACTATCATCCCTAATAATTTGCTATGAGACATGACTTCAATGGTTATATTATCAAAAGAGAGGACTTTAAATTTTGTTTTATAATGAGAGAGGGATTTGGAGAAGAAAGTTTTTTTTTTAATAGTGTTGAGCATGATCTGTAAGTTACAAAGCCATGTTTCAGTGGCTGTTAAAGCTTCGTCAGTAATTATTTGGAGGTGTGCTATGTTGCCAGATGTACAAATGAGTGTGGAGTCTTCTGTATACTGTATTAGGGAGGCTTGTGGATGTGTAGAGGGTGTTAGTGAGAATGTTAAAAGGAGGGGACCAAGGACAGAGCCTTGTGGTACACCGGTGATGACCAGAAGGTATGGAAAGATGCTGGAGTGCCCTTTTACTGACTGATACCTATTGGATAGGTAGCTTTTGAACCATACAAGGGTGGGCTAAGAGACATCTAATAGGGACATTTGAAGTAGAAGTTTGTTGTGCCAAACTGTGCTGAAGGCACATTTAATGTTTTAATGGATATAGGGGAGAAAATAAAATAACTATTTATTAGCGTCCAAGATCCACCACATTACACATGCACTCAGTTCATTGGACCACAAGTACTAGTATGACACAGTTAAGTCCATGTGGGAGTAAATGACCTGAGACGTACCTTTCTAGCGGTCTATATTAGAAGACCAAATGTTTAGGTGATCAAACACCTATATATCAATCTTCTAATATCGAAAGCAAAAAACGGCGAATGGCCAATTTAACGCAGGGAAAGATTTCCCTTGGCCTTTTGCCAGAGTTTGCTATTTCCCTACTGTTGAGCGATCTCAGAGCTGGTATATTTAGTTGGAGGGGTGGGGGGTGAAGCCCCCCACTTAATTTAGATGTAAAGTAATGTTTTTTGTGTTGTGGCTGAGGGACATGTTTCCCTGGGACATTCGACATTGTGCAGTTCGATATTAGAAGATCGATGTTTAGGTGTTCGATCACCTAAACAGTCGGTCTTCTAATATAGACCCCCCCTCTCTAGACTGTATGAAGAGTGACATCACAGAGCTCTTGAAATATGTGTCCCAGGCTGATACGAACTTAGCACTGAGCAGCATTTTACCTTCTCCAAGGATAATGCCACAATACGAATGAAAAATTACTGCCTTTAATAATTGGATTAGTTTCTGGTGTCATACTAAGGGGGTGCAATATTTGTCGACATGGAAGGAGATGGTCAACAGACCACACTGCTTTGCCAGGGATGGTCTGCATCTCTCCCCTCTAGGTTTTCAAATATTTGTTAAGACATCATCCTCCCCATAGGGCCTTTTTTTAGGCAATGCCACACTGAAATTACTTCCGACATAGCAAATCAAAACCAAGAAAATCCAAAGGTGTTACTGCTCAGTGCTAGCGCCACTCCTTTGAAGCTCTTTTCACCCTAGAGAATGCTGATATCTGTGAAGTCAGTGACACATGGTTTAAAGCTGTGGAGAGAACACCAGCAGTGCAAGGTTATAATGTCTTCCACACAGTTAGGCCAACTATTACACAGAGAGGGACTAAAGCCGGACGTGTCTCAATATACATCAAAAATAAATAGACCTCAAAGCTGGTCAAACAGGACAATGCACTTGAGCTTCTCCACATTCAAATCACCCTATATAAAATCCAATACCTCTTCCTTGCAAGCTATATGTCCCCTCTATGACCTAGGAAAGCCATGCCATGTATTTAAACTTAGAGAAAACACCCACCATCCAACCCAATACCATATTCATGTAAGACTCTAATTACCCCACTATTGGCTGGAAATAAAATACATCACCAAGTGTACAGGCGCAGAGATTTCGGGATTTTGTAAACATAAACCCTGGACTAGATGGTCAATACATCAACCAGGGGCACAAGTATACTGGATCTGGTTCTTATTAATATGGAAGAGTGCTGCACAGCCCCCAGTGTAATGTCTTCTCTGGTAAGGTAAGACCACAAAATGGTCTCCTTTGAAATAAAAATAAAACCTGGTACCTGGAATATTCAGGAACTACTCTAAGGATAACCTCCTAATATTAAGTGATAACCTGGCAACATTTCAAGCCCCCATAAACCCTGAGAACACTGCTGCCTACACAGAACTGTTCACAGAAACCCTATACAACAATGTTAATAGCTGCATAGAGGCAGCTGTTCCTACCAGGAAGAAGTACAGAACTAACTCAGAAAACAAGCCACCCTGGTCAAATCGCAACATCAATACGCCGTACAACAGAAGGAATAAAATCATGAAAAATTAGGAAGTGCAGCACCCTGCAGGATAAAGGTGTTCTCATCAAACAAAACAAAGTCTACCAAAGCCAAGTTTGAGGTAAATTTGACCTCCCAGGCCAAGGACAGCCACAAGGCATTCTTTAGCTATGTCTGCAGCCTCAAAGTCAATATAGAATTATGTGCAGAGCTCATTGTAAATGGAGAACCTATACAGAGCCCGAAGACATAGTAAACCTACTGGCTGACAAATTCAGCTCCAACTTTGCCCCTCTCTCCACATTAGTCTTCCGTTAAGAAATACCATCAAATATAACTCCCCCTGCTATCACTAGGGAACAGGTCCTTAATGCTCTCTCAAAGGCCAAGACCACTGCATCAGTGAGCCTATGCAGTATCTCAGGATACCATCTAAATAACATGAAAATGACCTATCAGGGCCTCTAGAATTGCTATTTCACTGTAGCCTCCAAACAGGCTTCATGCTTCCTGAATGGAGAACAGCAATAGTCATCCCTCTGCACAAAGGTAGGCCATCTAGAGCCCCTGGAAACTACAGACCCTTGAGTCTCACTGGTCTCCTCAAACCCATGGAAAGAATTATCATGGAAATGATCAATAATGACATAGAAAACCTTCAGACATTGAACCTATCCCAGTTTGGTTTTGTCAAGGGCAGGTCATGCCTACTCAGCCTGGTAAACTTCTTTGAGAAGGGCACAAAATCAGTGGATGAACTGAAGGCAAGTCATTCACACTGCCTACTGTGACCTGGTCAAGGCATCTTACACAATACCCCACTCTGGCATTGTTGACAAACTCAAGAGGTTAGGTACAAACCCTTATCTCACCCAGAGGACAACCAGCTGGCTCACTGACAGGACCCAAGAAGTTTCGAACTAGGAGATCAACCTCTACAAAGAGGCCAGTCACAAATGGAGTCCCTCAGGGATCAGTCCTCTCTCAGGTATTGCTGACAAACCCAAGAGGTTAGGTACAAACCCATATGTCACCCAGAGGATAGCCAGCTGGCTCAATGACAGGACCCAAGAAGTTTTGAACTAGGAGATCAACCTCTACAAAGAGGCCAGTCACAATGGAGTCCCTCAGGGATCGGTCCTGGCACTGCTCCTTTATGGCATTTACTTCTCTGAAGTCGAGACCAATGCCAGTGGCCTCTGGCTGACTAAATATGAAGATGATTGCAAATTAGGAGCTGTCATTGAATCCCTCACTGACACAAATGTTGTCTAGGAAGGGCTGACACAAACAAACAACTGGTGTCAGAGCTATGGCTAAAACTAAATGAAAGGATAAAAAATGTGTGTGTAAACCAAACACAGCCGCCAATAAAAAAACAAAGAATTGTATTACAAAGTATAGGATTAGAGCTTTCGCAGGGTTACCACTTCTTCACATCCACTAAAACATACACAAACAGTGAGTATATATATATATATATATATATATATATATATATATATATATATATATATATATATATATCTATCTATATACATATCTAAACATATAAAAACAATAAAAAACAATAAAAAATTAACAAATTAGTCACCGCCTTTTAATTAGGGCAGGTTTTAAAGGAATGGCAGCATTAAGACCTGGATGTTTGTGTGCCTGTAGAGATATAATCCACTTAACTTCTAATGTTTCCAAAACATTATTCAAATCTCCTTTCCTGTTACTGGGTTTCATGACTTTGTAGAGTTCCAAAGGTGAAGATATCATGCCCTGTCATACTAGCATGGTTAGCCAATGCATTGGTCGAATCTTTGTTATGAATACTACCCAGATGCTCCAATATATGCTCTTTAAACAAACTTGTAGTTTTACCTACATAGAAACAAGCACAAGAGCTGGAGGTTGCCAAATATACTAAATTGCAGCTTCTACACATTGCCACAAACCTAGGTGAAAATACACATCCAGTATTAGAATGGATGTATTGAATCTCTAAGGCAATGGAGGGACATGCCTTGCACTTACCACATGCAAATGTACCATGACTACTCAATGGTTGTGTGGTGTCAGATCTAGGCCCATAGCAAAGTAATCTTTTCAAATTTTTATTGTTCCTAAAATCAAAACTAGGACATTCACGTACAATATTTCTCACCTTACTGTCACCCATTAATATTGGCCGGTTCCCCTGAATAACCTGGCAGAACTACTGTATATTACTAGGAAAAAGGTAAATAACATCTTAGGTTTTGCAATTTGCCCATTAAAATACTTATGTTGAGAGCCCTTGCATTTACATGAGAAATTTGGAGCCCCCTTCACCATGCCTTAGTAGACTAACCTCAGAATGAGTACATTAAATGTGTGTATCATGATACCCTCTGTTTACAAACCATTGTAACAAGTCATTCATTGTGTCAGCCATTTTATCATTACTAGTACGCAGGTGAGAGACCCTCAATGCCTGACCTTTAACTGTGTTGGGAAAGATGTGAGGGGGATGCATACTGGAGAGGTGCAATGCACTATTCTTCCAACAAGATTTCCTATAGAGCTTGGTATCCGGTCCACCTTCTCTGTTCTTATATAAGGCTACATCTAGGAAATCAATGGTCTCTATAGAATAATTAACTGTAAACTTCAAGAAGGTGGTTGTGGCTTTTAAACAGGAAACAAATTCAAATAATCTCTGTCCCACCAGCCCACAACAAAAAAACATCATCCAAAAACCTAACATAATGTTTGATATTGTGTCTGTAGGGATTATTACAGAAAACATGATCTTCCTCCCAATGTGCCAAAGCCAAACTGGCATAGCTGTTGGCACAGGGGGTCCCCATTGCCACACATAATCTCTGCAGACAGTACTTATTGTCAAACAGAAACACTTTGTTTTTTATTAAAGGCTGTGTTTGGTTTGCTCACACATTTTTTAACCTTTCAAGTCATATTACGTGGTGTGAGAAGCCTTCAGAAGTTGGCTTGTTTATGATTTTTGCTTTTACTGAAACTAAATGCCAAGAAATGCATAATAGTATCCTTCAGAAAGTCATCCATCCCTGGTAACTATCATATTAACAGCGCACACTTAACAGTTGACCAAGTAGTCAGGGATTTGGAGACACACATAGACAGCAATATAGTCTTCAATATCATGTGTCTACAGTAGTAAGAAAATCATTCTATGCTGTACAACCTATAAACAAAGGTATGGCATCTAGGTCTGAGGAGGCCATTGTTCCATTGTATATGGCATTGATCAGACCTATCATTGAGTATAGTGCCCCCTTTGGTATGTGCCTAACCAGGCATATCCAACAACTTAAATGCCCACAGAGGTTCCTGGCTAAATGAATACAGGATGTAAGTAACATGTCCTATGCAAATCACCTCAAGGCCGTATCCCTGTATTCCGTCTGCTACAGGCTGTTGAGGGAAGACATATGAATGGCATACAAGGCATCGTCAGACCCACCCTGACAGACCCCCTGCATGTCTGCAAAACAATCAGAATTACTTGTTCTAAAGACTTAAACCTTGCCTGTGATATAAATAGGACCTGCGAAAGAGACAGGTATGTATCCCAGAGACTACACTTTCTCTGCAATAGGCTCCCCATCCATGTGAAGCAGAGTTCCTCCTTAACCCAATTCAAGTGTAACTTGGACAATTGAATGGGGAACAGGAAATTCATCCCTGGTTTGGCACCTTTGTCTCTAATGGACACAGGCAGCCTGTAAATGGTTCATCTCCCAAACCACTGCTTACACTTATCAAGGGTACCAGAACTTGTCAGAGATTTGGGATGCATGGCTAGGCTTGGCCCTTGTGGTCATTAGCCTAGTAACCAGCTATGAAGCTCAGAAACTATGAATTAAATACATTGAACACAGTGTGCTCTCAGTATACGTGACTTACTTCTATGTAAGGCCTATATTTAAACAGCATTACTAAGGAAACCAGATTCCAAAAGACCTGCTCTCACCGTAAGTGGTCACTTACAGTGAGAACAAGTCTTTTGGAATCAGGGCCAAGATATTTCAACATAGGACTATACTTCCCTGGAGTTATTTAACTACTAGTTTGATAAGTTAAAGATAACTAAGCTATATTTTTAATTAATTACTCTTCCTTAACCAATATGGACAATGTCTGTCACTAAAGGAGGAAAAAAAAACAGAATCAGAGTGGCATTTACAATTACATATTATAACTTTCTTTCTCTCACTCTCTTTTAACATCTTGAGTTATCACTTAAGACATAGGCAAGCATAAAAGAAAACAAACCACATTAACATATTCCCAATTGCAAACATTATATAGTACATAACAGTATATTATTTTTTGTGTATTTATTATTCATTCAACATTACATAAATTGACCAATTTCTGCTTTCCTTTATATTTCAGTTTTCTTCTAAAACATTATTGTTCACTCAATTTCCATTGTTTTCTATTTACCCTTTTCTAAAGATTCCACTTCATTTGATTTTATCACTTTTACAATATTGAAATACAGTTGGTTTAGACTTTGGTTTCCATATTCTAGTAATTTTTTTTTTTGGCAGCCACCAGAATTAAACTTTTCAAGGCCTTACTATGCCTATGCAATTCAGATCTTGTATACCAGCTAAAAAAATCATTTAATTAGTTACCCCAATTTGCTCACCCAATATTTCTAACAAAGTACCCTGTCAGGAATTTTTAATAAAGTCTGCCAACTTATTTCAGTCGGAAAACATATATTCCCAGTTCTCTTTTTCTTTTCCAATCAAACCTCCACCATTTGCCATCTACCCGAGGAAAAATTCTTTGGAGTCAGTATGGGGTATAAAAATACATATGCAAACACTTCTAAGCAAAAATCCTAAACCTTCTGGACTTTGTTGTATACTTGGAAGCCATACATATGTCCTCCCATTGTTACCTTTCAAATTGCTTATTCAGTCTCTCTTCCCAATCTTTTCTAACCCTATTTATTTATTTATTGACATTTGTTAACCGGGTTTGTCCAACTGGGCTTGTGGCCCATTTTCAGTGGAGACCTGAGGAGAAAAGCTCCAGTAGTACATTTTAAAACAAGTACAATTTTAAACAATATTGATATAATAGCAGTTATAGCAAAATGATTCACTTATTTTGGGTTACATGCATAAAGTTAAAGTTGCATTAAAAAGAAGCTAAGTAACAATTTTACATTAATATAGTTCAATAGGTCAACAATAAACATTTTTTGTTTGTATAAAATTATGCAAATGCATAGTAGACACATTGGAGAGAAAGGTGTAATGAGGTACTAAGTATGGTCCTTTTGAGGGTACATAAAGGGAAGGAAGACTAGGTAGGATCATGACAAAGGCAGGTCCTGGAATTGAGAAAATAAGCTTTTAGTTCGTTTTTAAACTGTGAGGTGTGGGAGATTGAACGTAAGTCAAGGGGAAGTTTGTTTCAAGCATGGGCAAGGAAGCGTTTGTAGAGTAGTTTGCCTACTGACCTTTTTGGGTGGCAGATATCAAGTAATTGTTGGTTAGAAGTACAGAGGGTCCGGGATGGGATGTAGATGGAGACTAAGGAAGATAGAGATGGACAGAAGGAGGGTTTATAAAGAATAGAGTGTAGCATATGAAATTGATAAGAAAGCAGAAATTGGGGAAGTTCAAGCCATTGAAGAGAGTTTAAAGAAATGCAGTGGTGTGAGTTCTATGTGGAGTTAGTATTGAATCAGGCTATTTTATGGTAAGTCTGTTGAAGTTTGTTTAGAGTGGAGGCCTGAATATTGGTAAGAACTGGGGCAGTGTATAAGAGGGAGGGGAGGAGGAGTACTTGGCCAAGGGTAAGTCTAGATTCAGGGGTTAGGAATTTTTTGTTCCAATATAGCAGACCTAGTTTCTGGTTTGTTTTTTTTATACATTGGAGTATGTGTAGGTTGAACTTGAGTTCATCATCGATAATGACCCCTAGGAGTTTTGTGTGGGTGTCAGGTTGGATAATTGTATTGTTAGAATATGTAATAAAAAAAGGAGGTTTTGTGATGAGAAAAAGAATGGGAAAGGAAAAGTAGGAGTTTGGGCTTTTTAGCGATTTAGGATCAATAGGTTGTGAGAGAGCTATTGTTCAGTGGATAGTAGGGCCTGTTGGGTCAGGCAGTGTAGTTCAGGAATGTTATTTGAGATAGATATAAATGTGGAGTTGTCGGCATACTGAATAAGGGAGGATTCTTTGCATGAGGTGTAAATATCATTGGTGAAGATGTTAAACAAAAGGGGTATCAAGATGGAGCCTTGGGGAACTCCAGTGGAGATGGGAAGGAAAGGTGAGGAGGATGAGAGCCATTTGACAGATTGTTCCCTGACAGATAGGTAACTATTAAACCAGGCAATTGTGGAGGGGTATAGGTGGAGATTTGCGAGTTTGGATTGTAGTAGAGGATGAGAGACAGTATCGAAGGCTTTGGAGAGATCTAGGAAGAGACAGGAAATGAGCTTATTGTTGTCTAGGGCCTCTGCAATGATATGAGTGAAGGAGAGGAGAGCACTGGTGCTGCTGTGGTGAGGACGAAATCCATGTTGGGTAGGGGTAAGTAAGTGGTGTGTGAGAAGGTGATTGAGAAGCTGTGAGTGAATACATTTTTCTAATATCTTGGAGAGAGGGGGAAAGAATGGCAATGGGTCGGTAGTTTGAGGGGTCAGTGGAGTTTCCACCTTTATGAAGAGGGATAGTGAAGAAAGATTTCCAAAGGGTGGGGACAGTTGATTCCAGAATAGATTGATTAATTAGTATTGATTCTTAAAGGTATTGTACCAAACGATTGTTTGTGTTCTGAAGTTATTATCAAAAACAGTTCCTTAACAATAATCTTTGTAAACTCAGGCATATCAACCAGATACTCCCTTATTTTCCCTTTAGCCCTCTGCAGTTGTTCCTCTTCTTGTTCTGTAAGATCCCACTTATTCTGCAATACATTAACTGTTGACAGCCCCTCTAAATAATTCTTGTTACTTCTTCACGATATCTCTTTTTTTATTTCTACCCTATTTTTAAACTCCACTTTCATTTTATCCCACTTACTAGCTGCAACCTCTGAAGAAATGTCTATCTTCCTAATAACTCTGGAATAATTTCCATTACCCATTCCTTAAATTCCACTCTTTTTAAAGAGATGGGTGTGGAACCACCAGTGTCTTATTATTTTTACTTCAATTTCCTGTGTTTTTATCTTAGTTGTTATTGATGCATGATCTGAAATAGTTATCGAATGTGTGTCAAAGCTTTCAATTAAATGCAAGTTACTATAAAATATAATTTTGTCTAGTCTCGCCCAGTTATTCTACCTTGGGGAATAATATGCAAATTCTCTCTGAGTTCCTGCTACTGAATTCACATCTTCCATTCCAAATATTTTCATAATATTTTTCAGAAATCTACTGTATTTTGTTATATTTTTCCTTTTAGGTCCCCAAATAGATCTTCACTGTTGGAAATCCAATTCCACTTCCCATCTATGAGTAATATTCTCCAAAAAAATTTCAAGCTCCATAATAGCAGTTTTAGGGAGAATATAAATACTTGCCAGTGTAATCCTCCTCCCTTGACAATAGTCCCTTACTACCACAAATTTGCCATTATCTTTTTCTCCCTCATCCATCACTATCGGAGCTCCTCTATCAATTAGTACAACTACTCCCCTTTTCATTTGTCCCTTATAGTTTGCAGAATATTGCTCAAGAAATCCTTTCTTTATCAAGTTCACATGTTCAGTCTTTCCAGGTTTCCACAAATAGATGGAGCAAGTTCCAAACTATTTTAGTTGAAGGATACAATTTTAGGGTGTCTCATAAAAACAAAAATAATTCTGTTACTCATTTTGTTAAGCCTCTTGTGGTTCTGGTCAGTTTGGATATGGGCAGCATTAAAAATAGCTTGATTAATTGAAAGACTATTACAGGTAATATGTATTTGATAAATATTATTGGTGTTAGACCCACTTTCATTTATAAAAAGTATAATAATATAAAACATTTGGTAGAAAGAACATATCATTTTGCTGCCAAACAGATTAATGAAATCACTGTTACATATCTGTGTTGGTCCTGCAAGCAATCTATGTATATTTTGAATATATTTTGAATTATTATTGCAAAAGCCAAATTCATGTCAATCTCAAGGTGTAGTATACTTGGCAATCTGCAGTTCCTGTGATAGCTTTTATGTTTGTAAGACTAATAGAAAGCTCTCACAAAAAAAAAATACAAACATATGTTGGCTGTAAAAAAAACAGTGACAGTAGTAATGTGTTAACCAAATATGTACCTCATTTAAAAAGTTTCATTTTTTTGTTTTGGATCAACTTGATAACATTCAGTATGGTGATGATTTAAATACAATTTTAGAATGCAAAGAAGTCAGGTGGCAAATAAGTCTTTCTACTGATAAGCCACCTGGCCTTAACAGCAATCATTAATTTTAAATGCTTTCTTAAATTATCTCATTTTTTTATTTTTTGATTTAATTTATTTATATTTATTCATTATAAAAATTATTTATTTTGTGCTATTTAGATAGTTAATACATTCATTAAAATTCATTAGCCAAAAGTTGAAAGTTGGTCACGTCAACATCATGTGATTATTTCTATGTTTAAAAGGAATGCAGATTCATATTTTGTCTGTTGTGAAGAAGTTCTGTTTATTAAAGAATGAAAGTGTTCAACTTTTCATTGCTCGTGTAGTCTTCCTGTTTTTCAATAGTGATGTTTATTGTTTGGTTTTGTTGTTTTGGTCCCACTTGATTCATCCTCACCAGCTTTGTTTTCAGTTTCAGTGTTTGAATTTGTTGGTGGGTTTGATACATGACATATGGAAGACAAGCACAATTCTGCTAAAATGTATTTGTCCTCAGATAGTTTGGATTCGAACATCACAGTTCACACTACTCCTGAGGATTTTTTTCTTGCTTTTTCTCCAAGTATCAGGCTGTTTTCCAATAAATGGTCAGAGTTATACCTGTTAACAGTGGCTCCAGGTTGAACTCGAATGCTAAATATACATCTTCTAAAATTAGCAATGTACCTTTAGTGGACGATTAATCTTCTGTTTGTCATGATGGCACTGAACTTTTTTTTGGGCTACTGTCAATCTATTTAATGAAGGTTGCATTCAACTTGATCATGTTTCTCTGGTAGCTGCAAATTAAGCAATTTTTTTGCAATTAATAGCTTTCCCTCCCTCATACCATTGCTCTATTATACACCAGTTCCAAATATATAGCCAATCAAACTATCATCATGGGTGATGTAAATATCAATTGGAAAATTTTAATTTCCAACTTCCTGACCAACAGTTTAAATCTTTATGGATTCAATCAATTTATTATAACCCCCACTAGAATTAACAAAGCTAACAACCAAGGTTCTATTCTTGACTGGATATTAGTCACAGACCCAAATAAATATTCTAATTCCAGGACTCTCCTGGATACTTTATGCGACCGTCTACAGTCATACACTTTCAGGACTACCAACCAACCATCCAGAGTCCATAACTATAAAACATCTCATAATCTATCTAACTAACTTTAACTAACAACACTTGATCAACATACTAAAATCCTTAAATCAGACCATGCTGAACACACTGCCACTAGATGAAGCAGTCAACTACTTCATGAACCTATTTATAGATACCCTTAACAGCCTAGCACCAATTTGAACAAAAAGAACCAAAGTCAACCATGCACTCTAGATGAAGCAGTCAACTACTTCATGAACCTATTTATAGATACCCTTAACAGCCTAGCACCAATTTGAACAAAAAGAACCAAAATCAACCATGCACTCTAGCTTAGTTAACCCCCGAAAATATTATAGGTTAATACAGACAAAGTGTGGAAGGAATGGCAAAAAACTAAACCCAGCTTTAATTATCTAATCTACAATTACTCAACCAAGCAAAATAGTCTATAGTAATAGATAAGAAACAGTATTTTATACACCAATTGTCTGCCCACAAAAACAACCCCCCAAAATTCTGGAGCACAATCTCATCACTGAATACTCCAGGATCCAAACTGGACACAGAAAGAAAACACTAAAAATAGCAGAAATATTTAATACTAACTTCATAGAAAGTATCGCTAGTCCAGTCCACAACACAACAAATCTCAGTCAGAACTCATCCATCTACAAAACAGTTACCAATCATACTTATGCTACTCCCCTCTCTTCTCAAAAAAATCTGGATACACTCTCTTAGCCTTCAGGCCTTCAAATCCAACCTGTGCCAACTAACTATATACACAACCTACTACACAATATTATTCCCTGCTCTCCCTCCACTGTCAACCTCCCTTCAGAATACTTATAAATAGCAGAAGATGCTATAGCTTACTCTGTCAGTATTCTCATAAATAGATTCATCATAGATTCTCACATCACCTCCATCTGGGAAAAAACTCACTTATAATACTGCTATATAAAGGATGAAAATCTAATGAATTTTCTAATTATCAACCACTCTCTATCCTGTCTCCCCTATCTAAAATCTTAGAAAAATGCATTTATAAACAACTTCTTGAACACCTCTCATTCATAACAAACTACTTACACCTATTAAAACATGGCTTCAAACCAGGACATAGTACAACAACCAGCCTAATATCCTTTACTGATATAATAAATAAAGTAAAAGATGCTGGCTAACTAACCTCAGACCTATTTCTAGACCTATCAAAAGCATTTGACACTGTCTCTCACCCCAAACTTTTACAGAGACTGTCATCCCTAGGCCTTTCCCAAGCCTCCTATCAGTGGCTCTCAAGCTACCTATCTGAAAGACAACAATGTATAAAATGGAAAGGCTGTCTCTCAACATATCTAACCAATAAAACAGGAGTTTCAAGACTTGGACCCTCCTTTTCAATACATTCACAAACAACCTCCAGTATGCCGATGATTCAACTCTTATCTGCTCATCCAACAATATTGCACACCTTAAACAAATAACACAAACTGCCTTCTCCTCCACTGAATCTTGGCTCAACAATGCACAACTTCTACTCAACCCCACCAAAACTAAACTCCTCCTTTTTACACAAAAGGCACTATCAACCAGCTTCTGAATATATTTTCTAAACAACACAGAAATAGAAGTAGTTCCATATACCAAACTGTTAGGGGTAGCAATAGACAACAAACTCACCTTCAATCTACATATACATAACACAATTAAAAAAACACATAAAAAACTAGGGATGCTTTATCACAACAAAAACTTTATGGACACAACAACTAAAACAACACTAGCCTGAACTTATCTACTACCCTCCCCACTATATGATGCCCTTATATTAATCAACCTTCAAATCACACTAAAAAATAAGCTTGAGTCCTGTTACAATAAAATTGCCAAATTTGCAATAGGTGTACCATACCATAAACACCACTGTGTCACACTTAACTCTCTCAACTGGCTTGAGCTACCCAGGCACCTAGACTAACTCCAATTATCCATAGCCCATAAAATAATCTATAAACCAGAAAGCTGTCCTGCCTTAAACTCTACACTCAAAATCTTCACTCCAAGCTGGGCTCTCTGCTCAGAGGACAAGCAGCTTCTAACTTTAAACAAACCAAATAAAAATCCTGGGCAATGCTTATACTCCTACCCAGTCACCAAACTGTGCAACACACTACCCTTAGAAATTAGATTCACCTCAAATCTCAAAAATTTCAAGTTTAAATTAAAAGAATTCTTACTCAGTTCACATAACTGTTCCTGTTCCAAACCTGATTAACTCCAGCACTCTCTAACCTACTTCACAAACCACCTTGTTCTCCTTCCATTCTTTTCATATATCATAGGTTGATATGTGTGTACTAGGTTAATGGCCCTGGAGCCTTTACAAGCCTAGCCCACAGGATTACCCTGACATCATGCCACCCGACCTTAATTCCTAGTGCCTCTGTCGAGTAGAGCAATTGGAGTGATCCCCAGGGTGAATTTTCTATTTCCCATTCACTCGTCAAGATTTCTCTTGAACAGAGCCAGTGAGGAGTCATCATCCTAAATCTCCTGTTCTGCAAATTCTCTTCTGTTTATTTTGTATTTATTTATTTTATTTAACATTTGTTTACCAGGAAAGTCCAACTAGGGCAGATCCCATTTTCAGTGAATCCCCAGGGAGAAATGCTCCAGATGCATGTCTTCTGAATATGGGAGGAAACTGGATCTCCCAGAGGAAATCCATGCCAATGCAGTAAGGATATGCAGACACCACACAGAAGCCATCCAAGCTGAGAGTCGAATGAGAGAACCTCTTGCTGTGAGGTAACAACTGTAACCACTACACCACTGCACCTTCCTTTCTTTCAACCTCCCTTAAAGGACAACCGCACCCTCAGACTCAAAAAACATATTTATTTCATCATGGTTTGGTGTTTCCTACATTTTAACAGCACTCTGGGACTATTCAGAGCTTTTTAGATATTTTTATATGCAATTTCTGACTCTGACCACATGGGGGCTGGCATTTTGAAATAATTCAGACTGTTTACTCTGCCTCTAAGTATCCCAGAATGCATTGTTTGTCTCCAAAAAATTGCATCAGATCTGCCACGTTTTCCCTTAAGCTGCTGTCACTTCATTGACTTAACAGGCATTCACTGCTGTCTTAAAGTCCCATACTTTTGGGTTAAAATGTTATCCTTTTTCAATGACTACTTCAAACACAAGCAGTGCAAATGCTACAGAATGGAACTCAAAAGTGCATTTTATTGCTTTTGTTTCTTAGAAATGCTAACTTGCTTTCTTTTGTGAAGGCTGAAATCTAGTTCTTCAAGGCAGCTCCCCTCCCACTTCACACCTACCTTCCCTAGCTGTCAAAGAGCTAAGGGTAATTTGACCCATTGTCTGCATGTGATTGACAGCTCACAGCAGGTGACCAGAGTAATGTACTGTTTTCTTGTCAGCCTTTCCCTCCTTACAGTGGGACACTTTTTTTGTTGCACTCCTCCTGTCAAATTTAGAACCAAGCTACATAGCACTGGGAATAATCACCGTTTTGCAAAGCATCAACCTCCCACTTATTTTTCCTTCCCGTTTGATTAAATAGCTAACAAATGACACACTATAAACATGAAATATTTCACAGACTTGCATGACAGCACCAACATGCTTTTTTAAGACATAATTTAAAAAATTACGGTATTGCATACTTCTTGTAATCTGATGTAGTGTTGTCGATTAATTGTGACAGACATCTGCTTCTTATGTAAAAACGTAATTAATGTATACATGCTTATTGCAAATTTATGCTCTTAGTTTTTGCAGCTGTTACTGTGCTTCTGCCTGTAATTTGTCACATATTGGTAGGGCAATGTAAAGCAATATGACAATACAAAAACAAAGTTTACAAAATTTAGAAATTACATCCAAAAATGAGACTCACCCACACTTACCCACTCACCTCACCACACTCACCCACTCACTTCACCACACTCACCCACACTCAACTCACTCACCCACCACACACACTCACCACACTCACTCACCACACTCACTCACCACACTCACCACTCACTCTCACTCAGACACTTCACTCATCCACACTCAACTCACTCATCCACACTCACCCACCACCCACACTCACCACCCTCACTCATTCACCCACATTCAGCTCACCCACCCACACTCAACCACTCACTCACCCACCCACCACACTCACCCACACCAACTCACTCACCCACACCAACTCACTCACCCACACTCAACCGCTCAACCACACTCAACTGCTCACTCACCCACCCACACTCACCCACCCACACTCACTCACCCACACTCACTACACTCACTCACTCACCACCCACCACACTCACCCACACCCAATCACCCCACTCACCACACTCACCCACTCGCTCACCACACACACTCGCTCACCACACACACTCGCTCACCACACACACTCACTCACCACACACACTCACTCATAGGTTCATAGGTTCATACTAGGCTATCTGCCCTAGGGCATTTATAAGCCTAGCCAGAGTGTGTGTGGCTTTCACCACCCCTTAGGATGAGAATACTATACCCATTAGTTTGCTGTGCCTCTGTCCAGCAGTGACACAGAGATGATTCCCGGGGTTAACCTACGATTTCCCATCCACTCGTCAAGATTTCTCTTGAACAGAGTCAGTGAGGGGCTCTGCCTCACATGGACTGGGATTCTGTTCCATAGTGTAGGGAGTCTCTGGGTGATGAATCTGTCCCTCCAGCACATCCTATTTATATCCGTGTTGAGGTTTAAGTCTCTTGCTCTCGTGGCTCTGGTGGATTTGGATTTTTTGAGGTGGAGCATGTCCATTAATTCCGGGTTGGACATGGCCTTGTATGTCAGGCACAGATCACCTCTGAGCAGACGGTATGCGACTGAATAGAGCTGGAGTTTCTTCAGTTGGGCAGCGATGACATATGTTTGAGCCCCTTTATCCTTTTGGTGAGGATCTTTGGGGTCTTTCCAACTGCTGCAGGTGTCGGGTAAGGTACATTCCGAATGGGGCGTTGTACTCAATCATTGGTCTGATAAGTGAAGAGTACAGGGGTACAATGACCTCTCCTGATCTGGATGTGAATCCCTTCATGATCAGGTGGGCAATGTAGAAGGTCTTCCTAACCACTTTGGCAATGTGAGTGTCAAAAGAGAGGTTACTGTCAACTTGGGTCCCCAGGTCCCTGATAACTTCTTCCGTGTTTAATGGATTACCACCTATGTGGTAATTAGGGTTACCTTGTTTTTCCCAAAGGGTATGACTATACATTTTTGGCATTTACCTTAAGGCCATGGCTCTGGCACCAGTTATCCATTTCTATGAGACCTCTCTGGAGGATGTCTGTGTCTGATGGAGTGTCAATTATGGTGCCCAGTTTGCAGTCATCTGCAAATTTTGTCAGCCACAATCCCCTATGTTTGCCTGCACTTCAGAAAAATAAATGCCGAACAAGAGGGGGCCCAGGACTGAGCCCTGTGGGACACCACTCATGACTGGCTTAGAGTCTGACATGGCACCAGCAACTCTAACCCTGTGGGTTCTGTCCTTGAGCCAGTTTGCAACCCATCTTGTGACATATGGGTTTACATCTAAGCTGGTGAGCTTTTCTATGATGCCCGAGTGGGGTATTGTGTCAAACGCTTTTGCTAGGTCAAGGTAGGCTGTGTGAACTGCCTTACCCTCATCAATGGCCGTAGTGACTGTTTCGAAAAAGTCGACCAAGTTCAAGAAGCAGGATCTGCCCTTGACAAAGCCAAATTGGGTAGGATCCAGTGTCTGTAGGTCCCCAATGTCTTTATTTATGAGTTCCATTATGATCCTCTCCATAGCCTTGCAGACAAGGCTCGTCAAGCTTATGGGGCGATAATTTCCAGGGTCCGTAGAAGCACCGCCTTTGTGGAGTGGGACCACAGTTGCCGTACGCCATTCTTTGGGTACGTATCCTGTAGTAAGGCTAAGATTAAACAGCAGCCTTATGTGTGGGTTTAGTTCCTCATTGAGTTCGTGTAGCACACAGCCGGAGACACCGTCCGGTCCCATTGATGCTGTGTTTTTTGCTTTAGAGAGAGCAGCTCTCACCTGGGCATCTGAGATGTTTGGGAGGCTAGACTCTGGTGGGATAGATATTTCTCCTTTGGGGGAGGGAGGGAGAAATTTGCACTGAACCTGTCTGCCAGTATGTTGGCAATGTCTGTGGGTTCAGTGATTTTTGTATCATTTTGGACTAATTCTGAGCATATCTGGGAGTTTTCACCCAGGTTTCTAACATAGCTAAAGAAGGCCTTATGATTGTCTTTTGTGTCTTTAGCGATTTTTCTCTCAAAGTTGGCCTTGGATGATTTTATGAGTGATCGTAGTTTTTTGCTAGTATTGATCAGAGATGCCTTCCCTTTTAGGGATTTTGCTCTGTCATCTAGTAGCTTTCTCCTCTTGTTGTTGAGTTTGTTTATGGCTGGGGTCCACCAGACTGGGCGCATGCCTTTGGTGGAAAGGGTCTTGATTTTATTAGGGATTGCTTGATCCATACATTCCTGGAGGTGCTCGTAGAAGACATTTGTAAGGGTTTCAGCAGCGTGGGTTGTGGTTTCCACTGGCTCGGGGGCCTTGAAGGATACCACTCCAGTCTTAAGAAGTGAGAAGTTTGCTTTTGAGTAGTTCTTCACTGTGGTCTTTTTTGCTGGGGTTGGGGGCGGGATGTCGATCTCCAGTGAGATTAATTTATGGTCTGATCTCACCAATGAGGGATATACTTCCAGTGTGGAGCATTTTGTCCCCATGTTTGTGATGATCAGGTCTAGTATATTTTCTCCTCTTGTGGGAATGGTGACTAGTTGTTCCATAGCATTTGAGTTTATGAACTCCAGGAACCTTTGGGCTAGGGTGTTGGGGCTTGAGTAATGTTCCCAGTCTATGTTTGGGTAGTTGAAGTCACCCAATATGATGGTGTTTGGAGAGACATTCATACTCTCCAGTGTCTTCAGGAAGGCTGTGTGGGTTTCCTGAGTTTGAGAGGGTGGTCTGTAGCATGCTACAAACTGTAGGGCAGTTTTACCTATGGTTAATTGCACCTGGATGGTCTCCGATGCTTCGTGCGTTGCCACTAACCTGGAGGTGTGGGTATCCTTTATGAATATGGATACTCCCCTTCCTTTTGTGGTTCAGTCTGGATTTTGGGGCCGGAACGCATGATATGAGGTATAACCTGATAGTGCTGGGGTGCTCTCAGGAGCCTTGAACTAGGTTTCAGTCACAGCACAGACATCAATGTTCTCCATACTGAGGAGGGCTTCGAGGGTGTGCATCTTGAGGTTTAGACTTCTGGCATTGAGCAGTATTACCCTTAGTTTTTTTCCATTTTTGTTTTCTAGGGTGGTAGGTTTATCATTTGAGCCTTGCCTAAAAAGGCACTATGGGGTGGCAAGAGCCTTTGCCAATATCCGGAAGCCCAGGGTGACAGGTGCAAGCCGCCCTTGCAGCAGCGTGGCTTGTCAAGCATGTCATCCCAGGCAGACAGACATTGGATCCCCTTAGAATGACACCAGTAATTAAGCCAATTATTAAAGCTGATCATTTTGTCTCTGTATTGTGGCATCATTCTTGGTGAGGGTAGGATACTGCTCAGGGTCAGGGTCATACCGGCCTGGGCTACATAATCTGAGAGCTCCTCTATGTCTCTTTTCATGTAGTCCAGGGAGGTACGTCTCAGGTCGTTCACACCGGCATGGACAATGACTGAGTCATACTTGTAGTTGCTGTGGAGTGACCTGACTGCTTGTGTTATGTGGCGGATTCTAGTGCCCGACAGGCAGCTTACTGTGATCTTTTCCTTGTTCAGTCTGGTGAGTGGGACGTCAGTGTGTCTGACTATGGAGTCACCTATAACAAGTGTGTCTGGCATTGTGTTTGGCCTTAAGGGCTGTGACTGTTTAGCACACTGACTTTGAGAACTATGTGTTGCATGTCTTATGTCTTGAGGTGGCAGTTGCGTGGGTGTCTGCTTTGGAGGCCTCTGTAGTTTTGGTAGATTTTTGATCAGTGCCTCTGAGTATGTCTTTGTGTGTTTATGTGTTTGTTTTGCAGTTGTGATAGTTCTATGTGAAACTGGGTTTGTGGTGTGCGTGGTTTCTTCTCCTCCTGTCTGGTCTTGCCAGTCCTGAGTTGAGAGAGCTCAGCCTCCAGTTTGGCTATATAGTTGCATCTCTCACATGTATTTGTGTTTTGTGGGAGAAGGAGTGGGTTGTCTGTGTACATGAGGCAATTGTAACATTGCCTCAAGATGCCCAGATTCACCAGCTGAACAGGAGAGGAGAGAACACTAGCAACTGACCCTTCGACATGCTAGAAAAAGTGAAAAAGTTTGCTGTGTAACTGAGTCAGAAGGGACCTATAGGGAAATGGGTATTCAAGGGGATTCTAGGCTAATTTAGTACTTTGTTTAGTATATAAGTACTTTACCTATATAAAAATGCTTTAGGAGCAAGTGCTGAGCTTTTGAGATAAAGAATAGACTGTTTAGATTGCAAGTAGAGAAGTTCTAAGGGAAAAATTGAAGAGCAGACTTTACGGAGCCAGAAATAGTTTAACCTTGTTTAACCGGCGCTGCCCGATGGTGCTCTATGGGCAACTCCGCGCTAAATCACGCAAAAGCGCGCTAAAGCGGGCTTTATAGCAGGGGGTTGAAAAGAGCTAGGAATTGACCCAAAATGGCCAATAGACTACAAGTTTCTGGCTGGAACCACTGCTCTAGGGACAAATAGGCTGCTCAGTGCTCCCCACTCCCACTGGTGAACAAAGAAGCTTCCCTTTATCCAAATAAGGATATGGAATAGCACAGGAACCAAGCCAAAGCCCAGAGATCAGCAAACTCTGAAGACTGGACTATTCTAGTTCAGTAAGGCGGGAAAACAAGATATTTTTTTGCAGAAAACAGAGGAAAAACAGACAGTAAATGCTATAAATGCTTTTAAACGGCTAGCGCACTTGAGTGTGTTAGCCTACAGGTAAAATTAAGCAACAAAAGGTGCAAAACAGTTAATCAACACAAAAACAGTTTAAATAGAATGCAGAGCTGTATAAACAGGCGAAAATGCAGTCGCCAAGCAGTAAATAATCAAAAAGCCAGAAAAAAATACTTAAATCAGGAAAAAGTCACTCTTTTGCTCTCTGCTGCTTGTAGAACTCTGCAGGACACCACGAGTAGCTGTGCTAAGTTGAATACAAGTGAAAAAGCGCGCTAAAGCGGGTTTTATTACAGGGGGCTGAAAAGAGCTAGGAATTGACCCAAAATGGCCAATAGACTACAAGTTTCTGGCTGGAACCACTCCTCTAGGGACAAATAGGCTGCTCAGTGCTCCCCACTCCCACTGGTGAACAAAGATGCTTCCTTTTATCCAAATAAGGATATGGAATAGCACAGGAACCAAGACAAAGCCCAGAGATCAGCAAACTCTGAAGACTGGACTATTCTAGTTCAGTAAGGCGGGAAAACAAGATTTTTTTTTTTTGTTTTTTTCTTTTTTGCAGAAAACAGAGGAAAAACAGACAGTAAATGCTATAAATGCTTTTAAACGGCTAGCGCACTTGACACACACTCACTCACCACACACAGTCACTCACCCCACTCACTCACCCCACTCACTCACCCCACTCACTCACCCCACTCACCCTCACCCACACTCACCCTCACCCACACTCACTCCCCACATTCACCCACCCACACACCACCCTCACTCACCCACCCTCACTCGCCCCCCACATGCACTCACTCAACTCACACACCACACTCACTCAGCTCACACACCACACTCACTCAGCTCACACACTCACCCTTTCACACACCTAACCACAAGTTTGTTTTGGCAACACCAAGAATGACCCCAGGCTTCGTCCGAGCAATGCACGAGTAATTATGTACTTTGGCTTTGCAGACATCAGAAACAGAAACACATGCCTACACAGATCTTACACATCAAGCCACTCCATTCAAATTGTACATGAAATGCACCCATTGAACAGTTTTCCACCTACAACATTATTAAAGTACTTTAATCCAACACTAGTGAGCCCTACTTTACACAGCCCAGTAAACCTGTCCACAGATTCAGCTTCTACAGCACAGTCCAATAAACTGTCTACTGTAAATTAGTGTTAACACAGGAATTTCCAGTTCTTATCAGCATAACCACATACACAGTCTTCCACCTCAGACCTTTCATGAAAGATGTTTTATTTTTAAACTTTCATCCTTCCCACTTTAGGGGTCTTACATAAATCCCAGCAAAAAGGAGACCTATAAACTGCAATCACCCTGATCCAAATCCATCCAAACATGGCTGCAAAACTAAAGGTGTTACGGTTTTGAGGGGCGGGTTAAGCAACCATGCCCACACCACCTGGAACAATCAAATTCTTCCTGTCTTTATAACTACACAGTTCCACAACCACAGGAAAAAAATTACCCAGCAAAGGCACACCAGTACCTAATGGAATTAAGTGACAATTCAACACTAAATCATAAATCACAAAACGGACTTGATCGATTCAGTATATGAAGAACATGCCAGCATAGTTTATTTAAAGTTACATCTAACTACCAGATTGTGCTGGGACAGCTTTAGAGATAAAGTGGTTTTGTAAAATTCAGCAGATACTGGCAGAGTGCCCTTTATCACACAAACGTGCACACACTTGCCCCTTATCACACAGATGCGCACACACTTGCCCCTTATCACACAGACACAAAGTTTGTTTGGCAACAGCTAAAATGACCCAAGGGCTTCTTCCTTCTGATAGCAGTCTGTTAGCCTAGTACAAACCTATGAACCTATAGTTATCGGCCCTAGGGCTTATACAAGCCTAGCCATAACAATTCCCTGGCTATTACTTCCACACTATTTTCTACCCTGGACCCCTGTCTAGCAGGGTAAGTGACGTGATCCCTGGGGTTAATTTCTTTCTCCCATCCAATCGTCAATGTTCCATTTGAAAAGGGCCAAAGAGGCGGTCTGCTTGACATGTATGGGCAGTCTATTCCAGAGTCTGGGCAGTCTCTGAGTCAGGAACCTATCCCTCCAGCATTTGTTTATTGTGATGACAAGGTTTACATCCCTGCAGCATGTAGCTCTGAGGGATTGGGATTTCTTTAAGTGTAGCATGTCCCAGAATGGGTACATGTTTTTTTCCCAAACATATACATATCTTGGCACTGAGCTTGAGCCCATGGCTCTGGCACCAAGCATCTGTTTCTTTAAGGCCCTTTTCTAGAGTATCCAGAACATTTGGGGATTCAATAATGGCTCCCAGTTTGCAGTAATATGTGAACTTTGTTAGCCAGAATCCCTTAGTGTTGGCCTGTACTTCAGAGAAGTAGATGCAAAGCAAGAGCAGTCCCAGGACTGACCCTTGAGGTACTCTGACTTGTCAGAAGCTGGATTTGGAGTGGGCTACTTTTACAGCATGGGTTCTGTCAGTAAGCCAGTTGGCAACCCATCGAGTGACGTAGGGATTAATGTCCAGCTTAGTAAGCATTCACACACACACACACACACACACACACACACACACACACACACACACACACACACACACACACACACTTGCCCCTTGCTTGCATTCTCACACCCAGCTTAGTAAGCATTCACACACACACACACACACACACACACACACACACACACACACACACACACACACACACACACACACACACACACTTGCCCCTTGCTTGCATTCTCACACACACACACACACTTGCCCCTTGCTTGCATTCACACACACACACACACACACACACACACACACACACACACTTGCCCCTTGCTTGCATTCACACACACACACACACACACACACACACACACACACACACACACACACACACACACACACACACACACACTTGCCCTTGTTTGCATTCACACACACACACACTTGCCCCTTGCTTGTATTTACATACACACACACTTGCCCCTTGCTTGCATTCACACACACACACACACTTGCCCCTTGTTCACATTCACAAACACACACACACACACACACACACACACACACACACACACACACACTTGCCCCTTGCTTGCATTCACACACACACACACACACACACACACACACACACACACTTGCCCCTTGTTCGCATTCACAAACACGCACACACACACACACACACACACACTTGCTTGCATTCACACACATCACTAATCATACTGCCTATGCTGATAAAGCAATTCCGATGTCCATAACTGAAAAATCTGGCATGGTACAATTAACACCACTAAAGCTACTGATGTGTTACAGTAAGACAATCTAGCAAACCTGAGCGAACAGTCAGTTCGTACAAGACCAGTTATTGCAAAATATCAATGCTAATAATACATATAAGTGGAAACAAATGGGTGCCGCTGATGAAATTATATAGTATTCTCCATTCATAATGAATACTCCTGCTACGCTGACTCAGCAGAAAGTACAGTTGTGTACCTACCATAAATGTAGATGTTCGAGTGTATTCACTGTTGCAGTCATTACTCTTGGGTTATCCTGCTGTCGGCCTGAATTCCAAAGTCTTGGTCTGGCATTGGTTGCTGTCACCTCTTCCCTGACGTCAGTGTGCCAGGGGTATAAAAGATGCAGCCGACGCCATTTTCTTCAGTTTTTCTTGGTCCAGATGTCAGGTGCCTCCAAAAGGGTAGGCTAAAAATTATGCCAATAAACATGCATGCACTAAGGTAACCATTTCCTTCATCTACAAGCAAATACACCACATAGGTTGTATAGAATAGAGAAGTACAGATAAGATCCAGCAAAAGAAAGGGGGATGGTGGGAGGGTAACCTGGACTGCAACAGTGAATACACTCAAACATCTACATTTATGGTAGGTACACAACTGTACTATGTTGATCATGTTTCACTGTTGCAGTCATTACTCTTGGGTTGAATCCCAAAGCTGAGGATGGGTGGCTAGGGCTAAATAGGATTAGGAGAGGCTATGAGGCCCTGCAGAACTGCAGTGGCAAAGCCTGCTCTGAATTTAGAGTAGAGAGGTAAGTGGTAGTGCTTTGTAAAGGTGTGCACAGAACTCCAAGTTCCAGCCTCTAAGATGTCTTTGGTTGGTACTCCTCTGAGGAAGGCTGCTGCACAGGTTGAATGTAGCCTAATGTCCTTAGGCACTGATTTGCCATGTTGTGAATAGCAGAAACTAATGCAATGGCCTATCCATTTTGAAATAGTCTGTTTTGAGATAGCCTTTCCTTGTGATCCTGCAGCTTTTGAGATAGCCTTTCCTTGTGATCCTGCAGCATATGCCACTAAATGTTGCTCAGTCTTTCTGAAAGCTTTAGTTCTGTCCAAGTAGAAGCGTAGCTGTCTGTGTATGTCCAAAGAATGCAGAAGTCTCTCACCCTTGTTCTGTGGGTTTGGATAAAAGGTAGGCAAGTGAATGATTTGGTTAAGGGCCACACTGGACACCACCTTAGGCATAAATGTCGGGTTTGTCCTCAGAGAAACCCTGTCTGGATGGAAAATGATAAAAGGTTCCACAGCCATGAGTGCCTGTAACTCCAAGACTCATCTTGCAGAGGTTATTCCTAGGAGCAGAGCTGTTTTCCAGGATAAGAATTTTATATCAGCTGTTGAGGCTGGCTCAAAAGGAGGCAGTATGAGTTTTTCCAAGACATAATTGAGGTCCCATGCAGGTATTGGTGCTCTCCTTGGATGTCTTATGTTTTTGGCCCCTCTGAAGTACTGCCTTATTAAAGAATGAGAAAAGATAGGTGGTTCTGTATTGTAATGGGCTGAAATGGCAGAGGCATGGATCTTAATTGATGAAAAGGATAGGCCTCTGTCCAGCATCTCAGTTAAGTATTGTAAAATCTGAGGAATGTTTGCAACAAACCTGTCAATTCCTTGTGCCTGGTTCCAAGCACAGAATCTCTTCCATTTTTCTGAATAAGATTTTCTGGTACTGGGCCTCCTGGCCTCCAAAATAACATCCATCACAGCTTTGGAGAGAGGTGTGTTCTGAATGGCTACATTATCTGCCATGCTGCCAGATTTAAGGTCTTGAGTTGGCTGTGCAGGATCTGATTGTTTTGTTGGGTCAGTAAGAGAGGATTTTGAGGCAATGTCCAGGCTGGACCTTGAGACAAATTCTTTAGGATTGGGTACCAGTGCTGGCGTGGCCAGTATCATTTTTGGCTTCTCTTGTCTGACCTTTAAGAGTACCTCGGGGAGGAGAAGCAGTGGAGGAAAGGCATATACTGTTAGGTTTTTCCAGCTGAAGGATAAGGCATCCACTTTCCATGCTTGCTTGTGATAAGTGTTTGTGCAGAATCTCTGTAGTTGGCAGTTGTGAGGGGAGGCAAACAGATCTATGTCTGGGCATCCCCATTTCCTTGTTATCATGCTGAAGACGTGTGGATCCAGTTTCCACTTGCGGGGATCGATGAGGTTTCTGCTTAGTTTGTCTGCCAGAGTATTTATCTTTCCTGGCAGGAATTGTGCTTGCAGGTGAACTTGATAAGTCAATGCTGTGTCCCACAAAGTCATGGCTTGTCTGCAGAGGGGGTAGGAATGTGTGCCTCCCTGCTTGTTTATGTACCACATGACTGTAGTATTGTCTGTCTTTATCAGTAGTTGTCCTGGATGAAGTAGATCCTTGAAAGTTGTCAGGGCATTTTGAACAGCTAGCATCTCTTTTTGATTGATATGAAGATGCATCTGGCTTGCGGGCCATGTGCCCTGAATACATTTTTCTGCCATGTGGGCCCCCCAGGCATAATCTGATGCATCCGTTGTTAGTGTCTGCCTGGCTGTGGGTAAAGTGAATGGCTGTCCCTTGTTGTGGTGACAGGCCTGTGCCCACCATCGAAACTCCTGTTGCAGGCAGGGAATGAGGGTAATTAATGTTTCCAGGCTGTGGCAATGTTGAGTCCAAACACTTTTTAGATACCACTGTAGTTTCCTCATATGCAGTCTGGCATATGGAATTAGCAGGATGCAGGATGCCATGAAGCCCAAAGACTGCAGAATTTTTCTTGCAGATAACTGGGTCTTTGTTGCCAACATTTTGAAGTAAGAAGTCAGTTGCCTTTGTTTGTCTAGCATGAGATAAGCCATCTGGGCAGTTGTCTTTAAGCTTGCACCCAGGAATATTATCTCTTGAGAGGTTACTAGTTTTGATTTATTTTCGTTTACTGTGTACCCTAGGCAAATTAGTAATCTTTTTACAAACGCCAGATGCTTTAGTAGAATGTCCTTGTTCTCTGCTTGAATAAGGCAGTTGTCCAAGTAAGGATATATTTGAATTCCTCTTTGTCTGCCAAATGCAATTACTGGTGCCAGGCATTTTGTGAAGACACTGGGTGCAGTAGATAAGCCAAAGGGCAGTGCAGAGAATTGGTAGTGCATTGAGCCAGCTATGAATCTGAGGTATCTTCTGCAAGATTGTCTGATTGGGACATGCAGGTATGCCTCTCTTAGGTCCAAAGTTACAAGCCAAGCCTTCTTGCCCAGCATGGGCAGAAGCTGCTGCAGAGTCAACATTTTGAATTTTGGAATGTCCAGAAATGTGTTTAGAATAGACAGGTCCAGTATTAGTCTCCAGGCTTTGTCCTTTCTGGGTATCAAGAAAAGTCTTGAGTAAAATCCTTGTCCCTGCTCTTGCTGTGGTACTCGCTGAATGGCCCTCATGTCCATGAGGGATGAAACTTGCTTTTGTGCTTCTGCCCATTGATTGTATGGCAGGTCTGGCATACCTTTTGCCCTTGGCAGGGTGTGAAAGTGGAACCTGTAGCCCTGAGACACTATATTCAAGACCCATTTGTCCTGGGTGATCATGTGCCAATTTTGTGAAAAAAGTGCTAGTTTTCCCCCTAAGGGGGTTGCCAAAAGATAAGTGCTTGGTGCTGGCAGAGGAAAGTCATTGGGACTGTTTCCTGTATAGCTGTGATTTGTCTTCTCCGCTTTTGGAGGTAGAAGTACCACATTGTTTAGATCTGTATGAGCCTTGGGGCTGGGATCTGCCTCTGGGGCATCTGTATCTGCCTCTTTGTGGCCTGTCTGACACCAGAAAGGACCAATTCTTTGTGGGCCAGTTCCTGCTAAATATGGGTGGCTGCATCTGTAAGAAATCCTTAACTGTCTGCATGGACTTTGCTTTGTCCTCCATTTTCTTCAACACCTCCTCTGCTTTAACACCAAAGTATCATGCTGTAATGGAGCGTCTAATAATTTTGCTTTAACATGATCAGGCAGATTCTGTTCCTTTAACCAAGCATGCCTCCTAATGACATAACCCGTAACAGCGGCCCTGCAAGAGGCCTCCAGAGAATCAAAACCACATTGCAAAGTATGCCTTTCCACTTGTTCAGTTGCATGCAATAAATCCTGCATTTCCTTGTTTTCTGCACATTCAGAATTTGATAATATTTTTTGTTTAAGCAGTGACATTAAGTATTGCTGATATTTAAGCATATGAAATTGACAATTTAAAGTCCTCTCAGCCACGGTAGCAGAAGTGTAAACCTTTTTCCCCATCTTTCCAGTGCCCTTGAATCCCTATCAGATGGGATAGGATTTGTTGCAGTGGAAGCCATGACCCCTTTGGGACCCTGAGAAATAGTTTCTGGGTCAGCAGCAGGGTTTTTATAAAGAAATATATGTGAATCTGGAACCCTGTAGTATCTGTCTGGCTTAACAGGTGCAGGGGGTAAAGAGTCAGGAGACAGACCGGACTCTGAAAATACATCATCTACAATGTCTAAAACAGGGGGGATAGCAAGAGGCCTGTGCTGATTTAGTAAAGGAAAGTCTCTGAGCCTTTTCTTAGATTCTGAGTAGTCTTGGCTCTCCCAGTGGAAGTGCTCCCTCATGGTATACAGGGTTTCCCCAAAAAGAATAATCCTCAGGAGGAGAGGCTGAAGGGATAGATTCTTCAGCAGCAGAATCCTCAAGAGAGTATTCCTGTTCAGAAGAAAGTCATAAACTATATCAGGCAGCACAAAATAGGATGAAGTGCATTCAATCAGGGGCTGTGTGTAGAATTACATTTTGAATTCACTAGGAAGACTTATCTTACCAATGAAGCAAAAAATGCAGACGAAAATGCAGGCAATCCAAACTTTTCAGTCGTCCCTCAAACAAATGCAGTTGACAGGATACACATACAATGAAAAGGAGTTCCACACACCACATGGATTTTATTAGGTTGAGTGGGCTGGGTAAGGCAGGTCTGACATCACAATGTGGGAGGAACACTGGCTCTTCTATACAGCATGCAAATCAGGCAGGGATTACGTCACTTTGGGGGAGGAAACATCCCGATAGCTAGAGCAAGAGCAGATGGCAGATGTGACATCATAATTTCAGAGCCAGCTACAGGTTTTTCAAGTTGGTTTGCAAAGTGAAACAAAAACAGTATAGAAAGCTAGGAAGCAGAACAGGGAAAACAGTTGAGAGGGTTATTTTTTAAAGCTGCAAGGGTGATTTTTTTAAGCTTTATCAAAGAACAGGGACTGGAAGAGTCAGCAGGTTGGGGAATCTGCTTTAATATCCTGTTGTTTTCCTTTAACTCACAATTATATCTGGTAATTTCAGCCCTCTGCCAACCCCCACCAACCTAACCCCATCTGTCGGCCCCATCTTATTCTGCCTTAACATTACTCTCCCTGCATGTTCACCCTCTCAGCCCTGTCCTATGACTCTCTTTTTATCAATGTTCCCCTTCTCTAACCTTTTTCCTATGACTCTCTTTTTATCAATGTTCCCCTTCTCTAACCTTTTTCCTATGACTCTCTTTTTATCAATGTTCCCCTTCTCTAACCTTTTTCCTATGACTCTCTTTTTATCAATGTTCCCCTTCTCTAACCTTTTTCCTATGAATCTCTTTTTATCAATGTTCCCCTTCTCTAACCTTTTTCCTATGACTCTCTTTTTATCAATGTTCCCCTTCTCTAACCTTTTTCCTATGACTCTCTTTTTATCAATGTTCCCCTTCTCTAACCTTTTTCCTATGAATCTCTTTTTATCAATGTTCCCCTTCTCTAACCTTTTTCCTATGAATCTCTTTTTATCAATGTTCCCCTTCTCTAACCTTTTTCCTATGAATCTCTTTTTATCAATGTTCCCCTTCTCTAACCTTTTTCCTATGAATCTCTTTTTATCAATGTTCCCCTTCTCTAACCTTTTTTCCTATGAATCTCTTTTTATCAATGTTCCCCTTCTCTAACCTTTTTCCTATGACTCTCTTTTTATCAATGTTCCCCTTCTCTAACCTTTTTCCTATGAATCTCTTTTTATCAATGTTCCCCTTCTCTAACCTTTTTCCTATGAATCTCTTTTTTATCAATGTTCCCCTTCTCTAACCTTTTTCATATGAATCTCTTTTTATCAATGTCCCCTTCTCTAACCTTTTTCCTATGATTCTCTTTTTATCAATGTTCCCCTTCTCTAACCTTTTTCCTATGAATCTCTTTTTATCAATGTTCCCTTCTCTAACCTTTTTCCTATGAATCTCTTTTTATCAATGTTCCCTTCTCTAACCTTTTTCCTATGAATCTCTTTTTATCAATGTTCCCCTTCTCTAACCTTTTTCCTATGAATCTCTTTTTATCAATGTTCCCCTTCTCTAACCTTTTTCCTATGAATCTCTTTTTTATCAATGTTCCCCTTCTCTAACCTTTTTCCTATGACTCTCTTTTTATCAATGTTCCCCTTCTCTAACCTTTTTCCTATGAATCTCTTTTTATCAATGTTCCCCTTCTCTAACCTTTTTCCTATGAATCTCTTTTTATCAATGTTCCCCTTCTCTAACCTTTTTCCTATGAATCTCTTTTTATCAATGTTCCCTTCTCTAACCTTTTTCCTATGAATCTCTTTTTATCAATGTTCCCCTTCTCTAACCTTTTTCCTATGAATCTCTTTTTATCAATGTTCCCTTCTCTAACCTTTTTCCTATGAATCTCTTTTTATCAATGTTCCCCTTCTCTAACCTTTTCCTATGAATCTCTTTTTATCAATGTTCCCTTCTCTAACCTTTTTCCTATGAATCTCTTTTTATCAATGTTCCCCTTCTCTAACCTTTTTCCTATGACTCTCTTTTTATCAATGTCCCCTTCTCTAACCTTTTTCCTATGATTCTCTTTTTATCAATGTTCCCCTTCTCTAACCTTTTTCCTATGAATCTCTTTTTATCAATGTTCCCCTTCTCTAACCTTTTTCCTATGAATCTCTTTTTATCAATGTTCCCCTTCTCTAACCTTTTTCCTATGAATCTCTTTTTATCAATGTTCCCCTTCTCTAACCTTTTTCCTATGAATCTCTTTTTATCAATGTTCCCCTTCTCTAACCTTTTTCCTATGAATCTCTTTTTATCAATGTTCCCCTTCTCTAACCTTTTTCCTATGACTCTCTTTTTATCAATGTTCCCCTTCTCTAACCTTTTTCCTATGACTCTCTTTTTATCAATGTTCCCCTTCTCTAACCTTTTTCCTATGACTCTCTTTTTATCAATGTTCCTCTTCTCTAACCTTTTTCCTATGACTTTCTTTTTATCAATGTTCCCCTTCTCTAACCTTTTTCCTATGACTCTCTTTTTATCAATGTTCCCCTTCTCTAACCTTTTTCCTATGACTTTCTTTTTATCAATGTTCCCCTTCTCTAACCTTTTTCCTATGACTCTCTTTTTATCAATGTTCCCCTTCTCTAACTTTTTTCCTATGACTCTCTTTTTATCAATGTTCCCTTCTCTAACCTTTTTCCTATGACTTTCTTTTATCAATGTTCCCCTTCTCTAACCTTTTTCCTATGACTCTCTTTTTATCAATGTTCCCCTTCTCTAACCTTTTTCCTATGACTCTCTTTTTATCAATGTTCCCCTTCTCTAACCTTTTTCCTATGACTCTCTTTTTATCAATGTTCCCCTTCTCTAACCTTTTTCCTATGACTCTCTTTTTATCAATGTTCCCCTCCTCTAACCTTTTTTCTATGAATCTCTTTTTATCAATGTTCCCCTTCTCTAACCTTTTTCCTATGACTCTCTTTTTATCAATGTTCCCCTTCTCTAACCTTTTTCCTATGAATCTCTTTTTATCAATGCTCCCCTTCTCTAACCTTTTTCCTATGAATCTCTTTTTATCAACGTTCCCCTTCTCTAACCTTTTTCCTATGAATCTCTTTTTATCAATGTTCCCCTTCTCTAACCTTTTTCCTGTGACTCTCTTTTTATCAATGTCCCCCTTCTCTAACCTTTTTCCTATGACTCTCTTTTTATCAATGTTCCCCTTCTCTAACCTTTTTCCTATGACTCTCTTTTCTCTCATTTCTCTTCTCACTGCTCTCCTTCTCCTAAAACTAAAAAATGAGGTTTTGTCAGAAAGAGGGGGTATAGCCAAACCCTATTTCTCTGCTAATAATATTGGTTGACCAAGTCATTTCCAACATTACGTCTAGTAAACCGCTCTGTTATTTATTGACATACAGTAGATGCACACATTCTGTGAGGGACATAATTTCTAACAACTGGGACATTTTATATGCCCTGCCTGAACTTAGGAGATAGGTAGAAAAGAATCCTGATTTTACATACAAGAATTGGACCAATTTAAAAATCCATTCATGTTATAAGGGCTTTCCCTCTAGGATTCCCCCAAGAGCCGACAATAAGCCAGGAACTGTTCTCTGTTATAATTGTTCATGCTGTGACTATGTTTGTACTGATAAATCTTTTATACATCCTATAGCTAGACAAACATTTAATTTTAAATGCTCTGCCATGTGCAATACCCCTTTAATTATTAATAAAATAGTCAGCATACAACCTTTACTTAGATGAAGCAGTTATGCTTGAGATAAAAGCATTTTTAGAATGATTTTATAATATTTGTATATTGTTATATGTCCTTTATATATTTTTACATTTATATGTCTTTAAGAAATCTTAATTAGGATTTGATTGGTTGTGGAATTTGATTGGTTGAGCTGTGTGACCTATACTATTTAATATGTGTTGTTGAACCTTACTTTGTTACACTTATGAAGGATTTTAGCCAAAAGCTTTGTTCAATACAGGTTCCAGATAACGTTACTGAGTCTTCCTTTCTTTTTGAAGGTATGTAAGTCAAATATTTTTGATTTAGAATATACATTGCTGAAGCTTAATATAATTTTTTTTGGAACATTGCATTCATTTAAGGCAGATTCCTATGGGTTTATATCTTAATCAGTTCCCAAATGAGATTAATGGGGATGATAGAATTTATAAGGACTTGGCTGAATTTTTTAATAACTCCATTTTTTTATGAAATTGTTAGTGGGACATTATAAATAAGAGTCAGATAAGAAGTTTGGATACCAGTATTACAAATAATGCATTTTTTGATCAGTGTTTATATTTGTATGATGGAATTACACTGAAATTGTAAAGGCATGTTGCCACCATTAATAGTAAATAATGAAAGACACTTACAAGGGATGCTGAGAGCTATAAGAATAACACTGCTTATCCTCTGACTATTTACCAAAAGGCTTCAAACAATAGCAGAAGAGGTATGTCCATTATGAGTGCTACTGATCAGTTTTTTTTCTTCAGAGGGAGTTGTTGATAGTATTAGGATTACAAATGATTCACACAAAAAAGACACCGAAGGACCTCAGGCAGCAAGCTGATACCAAGAAAATGTCTCTCTCACAGTATAATGCTAATATTAAGCTGAGGAATCAATGGAAATGATTTAACGCTTTAATATACATCCGTTTTCGTCCACACTTCATCAGAATACAAAATGGAAATACAAAAGACCCAGAATACACTTATTTTATACAAGTAACAATTAAAATATCTGATAATATAATTAAACTCTTATTCAGTTAAGAAATTTAAAAACGAACATGTAAATACACTGTTTAAAATAAGTCCAAAAGTTCAAGTAGCATAGTATATAGCTCACAGTGTTTCTATTCTACTTAAAATTCCTGTAACAAATATATAGACAGGATTCATCATATTCTAAACTAAAATATTGTAAAACATAGAAAGTAAGTTGTAAATTAGTTTGATGTCACAGGGTCAAAGTTTAGCTGCTCTCAATTTGAGAATTGGTGCTATAGAAACCATGTCATTGAGACCTAGGAATTTGGTTGATTCTAGCACTATTTGCCAGAACAATTCCCGATATTCGACCCACGATACACGCCAACGAACTGTAGAAACCAACGAGGATGTTAACAATAGTTTTAACAGCATGCCAAGACTTTTTTGCAGTAATAACGACGATGGTGGATTTTGTACGGAAGCTGTTAGTCCTCGTGCTCCTGTTCTAAATCAAACAGCGATCAACCAGAACAGAACAAGAGGTACTCAGAAACTTTTTTCAGACATTTTTAAAGCTAAATTTGACTTTCAGAAGAAAGTAAATGTAGTTGCTAACAATGGGACATATAGAACAATGCTTGAAGACTTTGACTATTTCTTACACAAACTGAAAATGTTGGAAATGGACAATTCTTATCTTAAGCACTGTTTGTCACTTAATATTGTACCAAAAGGCCTCAGGGTTTGCAAGTACCCTAACAATGTAATTGATGGCAGTGATTTTCACAACGACTTATTAATAGCTTTTGATAAATGTGGTATGGATGTGATGAGGGCTATAATTAAACATAGCGAAATTGAAATAGATAGACTACTTGTTAGGATAGAACAACTTAATCATAGCATCACCTCTGACTTAGTTTACACTGTGGAGGATGAAAAAGATAAATACTTTAGAATTTTGAAAAATGTGGAAGACAAATGCACTGAGGTTCAAAATAGGAAATTCAATAAAATTGAAAGGGACCTTCACGAGTATAAAACCAATATTCATTACCCCAAACCAAAAGCTAGAGGTAGGAATTTCACTAACTATCAAACAGATATTCAGGACAAAGATGAGGTATTTTTAAGTGAAGAGAATTTTGATAGTGAATTCCCTCCTTTAAGAAGATCTGAGAGGCTAAGGTCCAAAAACAACACAGATTTATATTCAAAAAACTACCAGGGGAACAAAAGGAGACCTCAAATGAGGAATCCAATAAAATGGAACTGACTAACCAGATTGAAAATATAGGTTTTAAATGGATTTGTGGTGACTTTTCTATCTACAATTTTTCTACTTTACCAATCAATAACGTTACATTTAACTTGTTTTCTAAAGGTTTTGGCTTCGTTCCTAACAAAAAAACCAATATGGTCAATTTACTGATTGATTTGAAATTATTCATCAGGAACAAGAACCTTGAATTGATGTTTCATGATAAAAATGGGTATAATCCAACTAATACTCTAAGACGTAGGAGCACATTTAACCCCCCAGTCCACCCCCAACTTAAAAATCTTGAGAATGTCCTTGAACACACATTTAGACAGCGTCTTTCACATAATTATGTGAATTACAACTTAACAATGGATGAGAAGATGTTGCTGAATGACATCAGTAGGGACAAGTCTCTTCGGGTGATGAAACCGGACAAGGGAGGAAGTGTGGTAATTATGGACCAAATATCCTACGAGGGGAAAATGTTTGAAATTCTTAACAATTCAGACAAATATGTTAGAATTTCTATTAATGAAATTAACATATCTTATAAGAAGATTTACTTAGTATTAAACGATCTGGTTATGGAAGGCCTCATTGATCTAGATACCTATAGATATTTACACGTTGATAAACTAAGGGTGCCTGTTATTTTTGGTATACCGAAAATTCACAAAGATGCCAATGACCCTCCATTAAGAGCTATAGTGGCAGCAGAAAGTTCGGTAACAGCACCCTTGGCCAAATACGTGGACACTAAGATTAAGAAATTAGTTTCTGATAATCAGAACATACTTAAAGATTCATGGGACCTTCTTAAAAGATTAGACCATTCCATGTGTTCCACTGAACTTTCTTTTGGAACAATGGATGTGGTGGATCTTTTCACAAGTATTCCCCACGACACCGGCTTGGAATGGTTTGAAGAAATGCTTGTTGGTTTTAATGGGCTTACCAACAATGAATTTAGGACAGTGTTGGTCCTTATGGAAATTGTATTAAAATATAACTTCATTTATTTCGCAGGTGAATACTATAAACAGGTGAGGGGTGTAGCCATGGGTGCCCCTTGTGCCCCCACTTATGCGAACGTCATTATGGCATACTGGGAGAATAACTTCTTGTTGAATTCCATCTACAAAGAAAAATGGTTGCTTTATGGCAGATTTTTAGATGACCTCTGCTTTTTGTGGAAAGGTGATGAAGTTTCCTTTGCTGATATGGTTCACTACTTAAGTGAAACTACGTCCTTCTTGAAATTTACTTTTAAGTTTGACAGGAATACCTTGAATTATTTAGACATTACTATTACCAAAAAGGACAACCATTTTGTGTCTAAAATATACAGGAAGGAGACTTTTTCAAACTCTTACCTCCACTTTACTAGTTAACACCCCTTTTTTCAAAAAAGAGCAGTGTTAAAAGGGCAGTTAGTTAGAACTAGTAGAATGTTTTCTGAAGATGAAGATTTTTATAAAGAATGTAAGTGGTTAAGACACCAGTTTCAAAACAGGGGTTATCCTAATGAGCTTTTAGATGAAGTTTACGAAGAAGTCTCCTTGTGTAGAAATTCCAGATTCGCCCCTATTTTAGGGACAGGAGGTACACTTGGGAACCTACCAAGCAAGTTGCAAGATAGGGATAAATACACTAACAGTATGGTTATTACCTTTGATGGACAAACAACATCCATCAGAAAAATTGTGGAAAAGGAATGGGAAAACTTTTTAAAATTCTCTGACTTGCATAATATTTTTCTTGATAAACCAAAACTTGTGTACAGAAAAGGGAAAACAATAAAAAACTATTTAGAACACGGTCACACTGATGTTAAGTCTAGTACATCTTCCAACAAGAAGGGTCTGTTTGGTGATGTGATTCATTCTACATAGGCAAGAGTGAAAGGAAGCTCAAACAACGAATTTACGAGTATTTGTATGATATTAGAACAGGGAGGGAAAGCAATGCACTTTACAAACACTCTTGCCTTTGTACCAGAGCAAAATATAGATTTTTTGTGTTGGAAGTTGTACAAAGTGACCCTAGGGGTGGCATGTGGGAGACCAGGGTTGAATATCGGGAATTGTTCTGGCAAATAGTGCTAGAATCAACCAAATTCCCAGGTCTCAATGACATGGTTTCTATAGCACCAATTCTCAAATTGAGAGCAGCTAAACTTTGACCCTGTGACATCAAACTAATTTACAACTTACTTTCTATGTTTTACAATATTTTAGTTTAGAATATGATGAATCCTGTCTATATATTTGTTACAGGAATTTTAAGTAGAATAGAAACACTGTGAGCTATATACTATGCTACTTGAACTTTTGGACTTATTTTAAACAGTGTATTTACATGTTCGTTTTTAAATTTCTTAATTGAATAAGACTTTAATTATATTATCAGATATTTTAATTGTTACTTGTATAAAAGAAGTGTATTCTGGGTCTTTTGTATTTCCATTTTGTATTCTGATGAAGTGTGGACAAAACGGATGTATATTAAAGCGTTAAATCATTTCCATTGATTCCTCAGCTTAATACTAGCATTATACTGTGAGAGAGACGTTTTCTTGGTATCAGCTTGCTGCCCGAGGTCCTTCGGTGTCTTTTTTTTGTGTTTATTGGTTGATTCAGACACTTTCCTGTGCTTGGTTTACTTATTACAAATGATTCCCCCATGCACATCTGAAAGATTTGCGAATTTGAATCAGAAGACTTTGATTCACTCTGGTAACCATATTTCTGATTTTCTGGTTTACACTTTGCATGACATTTTGCTAGCCCCATTGGTCCATTTTCAATTCAGAAAACAACAAGGAAATCGGAGGATACAATCATCAGTGACAGGCATATTCAAGAAAAAGAATCAGACAAGAGGAAGGAAGAATTAACATTATGCAGACCAATTTTTAATATGAGTTATTTTAGTCTCAATGATCACACTGTTGTGTTAAGTAAAGGCTTCTCTTTTATTCCAATGGCGAGAGTGAATTTGGTTCAGCTTTTGATTGATTTTAAATTGTTTGTTAGAAAATTAAATTTGCAGTACATTCTACATGTTGTGAAACAATTTAAGAATGTGAATATTGATGTTGTTCAGAAAATAAGTACTTTTAATCAGGTCTATATCAGAACATCGAATATTTAACAGTTCAAATCACTAAAGGTTAACCTTTAGTGATCGAACTGTTAAAACATCGAATGTTCACAAAAAAATAAATAAAAACAACAACAAATAAAAACTAAACAGTGTAGGCAGGGGGGACAAGCCCCCTTGCACCCCCCACACCCTCCGCTACTTAAATATACCAACTCCGGGACCGCACTACATTGAAGTAAATGGAAGTCTCCCCTTACTGAGATTTCCATTTACTTGTTCGATGTTCTGCAGTTTCGCTATTCTCATGTCGACAATGTCAGATTCGACATAGTTGGCTTTCGAGAATTGAATATTAGACCCCTTTTAATCCTGTGTTGCATGCTTCTTTGGCTATATTCCATGTTGCCTGTGAAACAGATTCCAGAAAATGAATGACTAACAAACCTCTTTGCAAAAGATTTAATTTAACAGTTCAGGATAGGCAAACATTATTTGAACTACAAAACATTAACACATTGGGTAATATGAAAGCTGACAGGAAGAATGGTATTGTGTTGATGGATGATGAACTTTACAATAGCTTTATGCTTGAATTATTGTCCGACAGCAGTTGCTATCAGCAAATCAGTAAAGCTATCATCTTTGAACATTTTAGACAGGTTGATATGTTTAATGGATTTATTGTGTCAAGGGCACATATATTTTCCTTAGTAAGAATTTTTAAAAAAGACCGTCCAAAAGTAGGAAAGATCTTTGGTATTCCTAAAATTCACAAAATAGTACTCATCCATGTTTTAAACCCATTTTATCAGCACACCTTGGTAAAACTGAGTCCACAGGGGTTTATTTAAATATCAGCTTGAATCCTAATGTATAAAACTCTCAGTGTTGTCTACAAGATTATTGGCTTTGTCTAGACTTGTTAAGACATTATGAGTTTACAGGTTCAGAAACAGTTTTTGCTACTGCTAATGCTGTTTCCTTATATACTTCCCTCAATCAAGATGCAGGTATTGACTTTGTCAGACTATATTTGAGCAAATTTACAGATTTTGATAATGTTCACATTACCACAGTGTGTTTTCTATTAAGTTTAGTGTCAGAAAAAAAACTTGTGTGTGTTTCAAGATAAAATTTACCACCAGCTCAAGAGTGTGGCCATGGGTCAGTGAATGGCACCACTTTTGCCTATCTGGTCATAAGCTAGTGATAGCCTCAATTTCTAATGGTGCATTATTTATTTAAATGTTTCAGCTTTTATAAGAGATAGAGATTATTTGGTTTTCATTTGGAATTGCACCACAAAAAATTGAATTTGTTTTTAGATGACCTCAATTATAACAGATTTTTTTTTTACTTTCATTTTAACTGGCATTGGTAAGACAGATTACAATGGATACTATTGGAACACAGTCCATACTAATATTTATAGAAAAAAAGACATTTGTCAGCAATTATTTGCATTATAATAGTCAGCACACTTCTTATATGAAATGGAATGTTGTAACAGGCAGTTTATTAGATTGCCATTTGATTTCAAAGGACATTGATTTCTTTACCCAGTTGTCCTGTCTGAAGAAGATGTTTGCATCTAGAGAGTATTTTCCTAATAGACTGGACAAGATTGCTAATTAGGTTTCCACCAATAGATGAAGCAAGTTCCAAACTATTTTCGTTGAAGGATACAACTTTATGGTGTCTTATAAAAACAAAAATAATCCTGTTAACTATTTTTGCTAATTTGTTTGTAGTTCTGATCAGTTTGAATATGAATGGTATTAAATATCTTGATTGATAATTGGAAGATTATTCCAGGTAATATAGATTTGATAAATATTATTGACATTAGACCCACTTCCACTTATAAAAACTATAATAATATAAAAGCTTTGGTAAAAAGAACATACAGTGTTTGTGCCAAACAGATTAATGAAGTCATTGGTATATATTCTTGTTGGTCCTGCAAACAATATAAGTATATTTTGAAAGGTTAGAGTATTTATTTGGATAGTCTTAAAAGACTTATTGTTGCAAAAGACAGATTCACAAGTCAATCTGAATTTGTGGCATACTTAGCAACTTGCAGTTCCTCGGAGAACTTCTATGTTGGTAAGACTAATAGAAAGCTCTCACAAAAAATTATGAACATATATTGTCTATAACAAACAATGACAATAGTAACGCAATAGCTAAACATGTTAATAATGATACTTCATTTAAGAAGTTTAATTTTTCTGTTTTGGATCAAATTGATAACATTCAGTATGGTGGTACTTTAGACACAATTTTAGAATGCAAAGAAGTCAGGTGGCAATGAAGTCTTTCTGCTGAGAAGCCACCTGGCCTTAACAGCATCATTAATATTAAATACTTTCTTAAATTAGGAGTCCATATTTACTTCCTTAAATTATCTTGTTTTTAATTCTTTTGATTTGATTTATTTATATTTATTCATTATAAAAATTATTTTTGTGCTATTTAGGGGCAGCACAGTGATGCAGAGGTTAGAGTTGTCACCTCACAGCAAGTGGTTTTCTGGTTCAATTCACCACTGTGGTGCCTTCTGTGTGGAGTTTTCATGTCCTCCCTGTGTTTGTGTGGGTTTCCTCTGGGTGCTCTGGTCTCCTCCCACATTCCCAAGACATGCTTCAGGTAGACTGGACATTCTAAATTGGCTCTGTGTGTGTGTGTGTGTGTGTGTGTGTGTGTGTGTGTGTGTGTGTGTGTGTGTGTGTGTGTGTGTGTGTGTGTGTGTGTGTGTGTGTGTGTGTGTGTGTGTGTGTGTGTGTGTGTGTGTGTGTGCCTTCTGAGGAAGGTTGGGTGTCGGGCTGGCAACTCAAAACCGTAAAACTCTACTACCATGCGTTCTGAGGACTGATGATCCACTGTAGCAACCCCTAACAGTAGAAGCCAAAAGGAAAAGAATATTTCCGTGATATTTAAATAGTACATTCATTAAAATTAATTAGTCAAAAGTTGAAAGTTGATTGGTCAAAGCCACAGGATGTGATAATTTCTAAGTTTTAACAGAACTCTAATTCATATGTTGTCTGTTCTGAAGAAGTTCTGTTTAATAAAAAAAACGCACTCAACTTTTCATTGCATGTGTAGTCTTCCTGTTTTTAGATAATGACATTTGTTTGGTTAAATTAGGAACTTCCTCTCTTTCCCACATCATAATGATCTTTGCAATTTGAAAATCTGTGTAATGAGAGTAGAGACAGAGAGTACCACCATTGTCTACATGTTTAAAAATGATGCCCAGCTGTTTGACCTTCTCTTTAGAAATGAATGTAATGAAAACGAGAATTTTACACACTGCACACCTTTTTATGCATTGCTATATGCTAGCATGAGAATTAGTAATGTACTTTAACTTACTAAGAAGCTAACATTCAAACTATAACATGCTCTTCAATATTCATGAGCTAATTAGCATATTGATGTGCTAAAGCTGTACTACATCAGTAGCATTTGTTTATTTACTGAAGCACTATTAAATCAATTTAGTTAATCTAAATGTCAACATTTATGTTGTGAATCCCTCCTACATTTCATTTGTTACTCTGAAAAGATATTTCAAATAAATTACTACTTATCTTAAACTATCTCTCTTATTCTTGTTTCACTCTATTCTCCACTAAGCTTTTCTCTTCTCCCTTTTCATCCTCTCCCTGCTTCTTTCCCTGTTAACTTTCTTAACCTGCTTTCTTCGCCTCTAATCCTTTATTTTCCCTACTCTTATTGTTCTACTTTCATTGCTTATTATCTTTGTATCTTTATCTCCAAGTATTTTTATTTCCTGTATGATGTTATTTGGAATTTCTCTGTGTGTGGTAGTAATTAATTAATGTTATACTAACTATTTAGAAGAGTTTTGAAGATTTTTGCTGTTTTTTACTAACCTGTTTCCTAAATGGCTTATTGTTATCTATGTTGATTTTTATGTATGTATAGATTTTTTACTTCTGTGGAGCTTTTCTCCTCGGGTCTCTACTGAAAATGGAAATATATCCAGCTAGACTAGCCCGGTCAACAAATGTAAAATAAAATGTAAAATAAAAATAAATAAAAATAAAAATTTGTGGCAAATGTTAATTTATGTGTGTGACTAAATTGTATGAACACTGCCTAAAGAAATGTCAAATAGAATATAATTTATATTTTATTCACTGGCAAAAGCTGACTGGGCAGTATTCATTTCCAGAGTTGGTACAGGGAGAAAAGCTCCAGAAAATTATGTGAATAGATAATTAGCAACATTTTCACATTAGAGTTAAAATAGCTTACATGACAGAACTTTATACAAGTTAATTGACTGATACAAATTATACAATTCTATAACATTAAGTAAGAGTATATTTACAAGACTGAGAACTGATATGTTGAAAAATTATAGGGGTTATAGTTAATTTTAGGGATGTGAGGTAGTCAGGGTAGGGAGACAAAGATATCGGATGGACAGGCAGCAGAAGCCAAAAGTGGATAATGTTTTAGTGGGTAGAGAAAGTTATGGCTAGGAAATGGGTGCTAAATAATATAGGGACACAATGGTTATAGAGGTTGAGGCAGGATGAAGAGGAAGATTGGGTTCATTGGTTGAAAAGGACTGGGAGAAGACTAGCCAGGGTTACTGACCAGTAAGTACCCTGCCTGGATGTCAGCAAATAAAAACCTTGAAAGGAAATCAACTAGAAAACAGTGTAAGCCGAGCCAGAACTGAATTAGATACTGTTAGCACAAGAGTGGTTTGTCTTTCTCATTGCCTTTAGTTTTATAGAATACTTGTAGTTAAAAAAACAACATAGCAGAGGCCAACATTTGCAGACGAGAAAATATTATAAACTGTGTACACTTCATAAACAAACAGGCCTTGTTCTCCCTGTATGATTCTTTATCATTACATCTTCCTTTTCTAAATGTTGAATCGTATGGTATGTTCTGAATTTCTTTGTTGCTACAGTGTTTCACTTTTCTCTTTATTTTTGTGACAATCTCTTAGTGATGAGTGCCCAGATGATAATTTATTCTTCTGGGCAAATTATAATGCTGCTTTCCAGGTATTAAATGTTTTTATTTCTGACATGCCTTTTTTTTACTTTAGCAGGAAGTAAAAGCTGCAGTGCTAGATGTTTACATTTTTATATAACACTATATCCAGCACACTACTCAACAGCCGGATAAACAATGACTTTCTACTTACTTAGATAAGAAGTAAACAGCACCGATCGCAATAAAGATGCAAACTATACAACTGTTCCAAACACTGCCATTGAATGTGGTCTGTTTAAGTGCTCTTACATTTAATGCCTTTATTGTCATTTCCATGGCTTTTTATATGGAAAGTAGAAAAGTATGCATTGTTTGTTACTGATATGTGCAACTTAGATCTGCTGAAGCTCAGACAAGGGCAAAAGCACTGATCTCTTGTTTTAACTTAATAAAACTGGGTTTAAACAAGCAATACCAGCTTGAATAATTTTTTCATAGTTCCAATAAGAATGCTACGTGATTGGGCTTTCCAAAAGGACTGCACATTGATCAACAGATTAATTTCATCTCTCCCAGTGTGACAAAAGAATAAGAATAGACAAGGGCCAATAATTCTGCCTATTTTAGTAAAATTCAGTTACTGGCTAGTAAATACCCTGTTTGGGTACCAACAAAGAAGAAACTTGGAGAGCTTGACAGAAAATCAGCTAGAAAAGGTATAGAGAAAACACTAACTGGGAAGAATCTTACAGCTGTTTTGCAAAAAGCAGGTCAAGCTCCAGCTTTCGTACAAGAGATGGGTTAAAGTAATGTATAAGAAAACTAAGTCAAATGTGCTCAGAGATGATTAAAATATATGAAACATTGAAGGAGTGTATCAACTCAATTAACAAAAAGCTGGAAAAAATAAAATAAGCTTTAAACAGCTATTCAGATAAACCAATAAAACTGCAAAAATCAGAGGTCAAAATGAAGAAAAGACTGGCTGAGTAGGAGACTGCTCAAGAAAAGCTATTTCAAAAAGTGGTAGAATTAGAGGACAGAGAAAACCTCTTATTATCTGCTGTACCAGAGAAACTGGAAGTAAAAGACCATATTAATTTTACAAAAGCACAAATAACTAGACTGGTATTTGACACAGAATTTGTTAATTGAAAGGGGACATTGTGTGTATGCCCCAAACCTGAACACGAGAAAGCAGCCAAGACCTGTATTTGTAAAAATGCAATAATATCTGCAGAAACAGTTGATCCTGACAAAACTGTTGCAGCCAGGCAAAATATTAAAAACTGGACAGTAGAGAGTTTGTGGAAAATTATTATTCACTGTACACCAGGCAGAACAGAAATATATTTATCTTAGCAATCTGGAAATGTTGTGAGGCAGATGTAAGACTCAAGCTGCTGTATCCAGCTGTCTTCAGAATATTTTTTCCTGGAGGATCAAATTCATTTTTCATGCAGAACAGGCTAATGAGGAAATACAAAAGTTTGTCTGACAAAAAGTAGGTCAACAATCAAAAAGGGACTCTGCTTCTCATTCTCTTGGTAATAAAACTCATAGAGAGACTTTGCCAGTGAAACCCTTTCCAATGTTTCAAAGTAAAAAGATTGAGACACAGAAAAAGCACAGGAGTTAACTAGAAGAATCGGGAGTACCTTGGACTTGAACTGGAGTCTGGGGTTGGGAGATGGAGTTGAATAGGAAAAAGACCAGCAACACTGAAATTAGTGAAGAAATATGACATTATAAAGCATCAATCACATTTGTGAAATATGGCTTTACAAGAAAAAGAGGCTCAGAAAGATTGGATTTTTGTTTTTTTATAGTGGGACTGACAATCATGTGCCTCACTTCATGTCATTGATGTTTAGAGGGACACTAAGAGGAAGACAAAGGAAAAAAAGAGAAAGCAACTGCAATTAAACCAATTTTTGTTCTTAACTATATTTATATGAAGAATTTCATGATATACATTGCATGTTATATAGTAAAGCATTTCATGTGTGTGATATGGATACTAAAGTTAACAAGTACTTTTTTCACTTTTAAGAAATGTCTGCATTACTATGTAAGAAAAAGATGAAAGACTGAGCAAAAGCATGTTTGGGTTAATGGGGTATAATCTTGGGCTGTTAAGGTGGAGAATTGGGTGTAAAAGTGCACTGAATATAATACAATATAATATAATATAACATAATATAACATAATATAATATAATATAATATAATACAATATAATATAATATATTACAATACAATATATGTAGAGTTGAAATGTTTCTTTTTACTTTTGCATATAAAAAATGTCTTGATTAATGTCCTTTTTTATATAAGCAAGTGTTTTTTTATTATTTTTTCTTTTTAATGAGAGACCACAGTGTTATGAATAGTTTTCTTTCAGCAAATAAATGATCAGTGTTAGAGAAGTAGTACATTTGTTCTTATGTTTCCATGAAAACAAGCTGACTAAAGGTGAAGGCAATAAATTGAAAGGTCTTGACTTTGTTTACTGAGAGAAATGTAAAATTAAGAGGTCCAAAGACACGCAGCTCAGCAAAAAATAAAGTTTGAAACTATTGGAAGTAAATGAGAGATAAAAGTGTTTAATTAACAGAAAAGCTGCTAACACGTTTACTAAAACAATGTATAATTTAATTTTAAAGAAAAGGTGTAAACTGTCACCACTAGGCTAAGTTAAGAAACTGACTTTATTGAAATGTTGCAAGTACAAAGACTTTCACATTCAGAGCTTCCTCAGGTAGATAAATGGTATATAAAATCAGAGCACCTTTAAATAACATTAATCAATCATGTGGCACTAAAAACTTAATTACTACTAAACATTTAAGGATACAATAACAAATATAAAAAGCATGTCCATATAAAAAATTCTATATTAGAAAAAACATTATAAAGCATAAATATATATAAAAATTATATATATATATATATATATATATATATATATATATATATATATGGGTCTAGGGCTATTCACTGAATGCACATTTCACTGAAAGTCAAATGACTGTGCACAAATCACTGAAGGATCAATTCACTGAAAACTCAATTCACTGAAACACATTTCACTGAAAGTTATATGTGGCCTTTTCCCCACTGTTCTGTGACCCTGGAGTTAGTATATATAGTAACGGGGGGTGTGGGGTGCATAGCCCCCCACATATTTTGGATATATATTCAGTTCAGAAAACAGCAATTTATTGGAATTGCAAGTATCCATGTATATAGTTCAAAATATTTAAAGTAGGTGGGGGGCTATGCCCCTTTACACACCCCAATGTGGGGGTGGTGCCCCCACACCCCCTTATTATATATACTAACTCCAGGGTCGCACAACAGTGGGGAAAAGGCCATATATAACTTTCAGTGAAATGTGTTTTCACTGAATTGAGCTTTCAGTGAATTGTGCATAGTCAAATGTGTTTCAATGAAATGTGCTTTCAGTGACTAGTCCTAGACCCATATATATATATATATATATATATATATATATATATATATATATATATATGTAATTCTCCCATGTATTTCCTTCAAAGTCAGTTTTAAAGTAAAAATGTCATTAAGTCCTGGAGGTTGATAGGCTTTAAACCATATTATCCACTTGTTTTCTAGAACTTCAGTATAATTACATATATCGCCCCTCTTATATTTCATGTATATTTTGTAATATAAAAATCTAAAGCCATGGGATGTATCAGTATTTTTAATATGCCTATATAATGCATTTGTTTCCAATTCTCTTCTTGCATCTGAAGGATGCTCACATATCCTATCTTTAAGTCTCCAATTAGTTTTTAGACTTATATACAATAGTTTTGTTTTACAAGTACCATGACATCTAAGAGTAAAAATATTATGTGTAACTGGATGTATGAAGGATATGTTAGTGTAAATATATTTACAAAATTGTCAATTATGACACAACTTGGTTTTATGTAACAATTAATTTATTTTCCATGAGAAGATATATAGATAATATACTGGAGTAGCTGTGGGTAATCCCATGGCTAATACTTATGCTAATTTAGTGGTCAATTATTGGGAAATGAAATTTATTTTCAATGATACCAACAATAAATATTTGAATAATGTATTATTTTATAGACGTTTTGTTGCTGGCCTGTTTTTAATATTGAATGGGCCTCTGGCTACTTTTTATGAATTTGTAGATTCTTTATGTTCAACATCAGATTTTTTTATATTTTAAATATACTATCCATTTTACTCAAATTGATTTCTTAGATATCAGGTTGTTTAAATATACTAATGGTACAACTGAAACCACTTTATTTAAAAAGGATGTAAAGAAAAATACTTATTTGCATAAACAAAGCATGCATCCTCCCCATATTTTTAATAACATTGTTAAAAATCAACTTATTCAAATTGCCAAATTGAACACTAATAGAGATAATATGAATAGACAAATGAATTTGATGGCCAGTGATTTCCTTGATAGAGAATATAATGAAAATGAAGTAATGAAGTTAGTTACAGAGGTAAAGAATGATATAGGAGAACGTGTACATCCTATATTTTCTGACAAACATACTCCGAATAATATAGCAAGTAGGAATATTAGAAAAAAATGTATTATTGAAAAATGTAGGCATATTCTACCATACGATGTGAATACATGTAAAATACAAAATATAATTAGGAAACATTGGCCTATGTTAAAATACATTCCAGCCTTTAAGGATATAACTAATGAGAACTTAGTGTTTGGGTATAAGAATTTGAGTAATCTTATACACAAATTATGTTATAAGGAACAAGAGAAATATATTAATAAGCTACCAATACATAAATTTAGCACTCAGAAATGTCATAATTGCCAATATATATATATATATATATATATATATATATATATATATATATATATAGGTCCCCTTCACATTGTCGACACTTCAAAATGCCAAATGTCATATGGCCGAGATCATATGATTGACATTTGAAATGCCAATAATGCAGAACCGGCATCACTGTACAGTGCGGAATGGAAAGATTTCCATTCCTGCACTGTAATGCGATCTCAGAGTTGGTATATTTAAGTTATGGGGGGTAGCCTATGCCTAAATGTAATGCATTTTATAGAGGAAAAACTAATAAGAGACTTAAAGATAGGATATGCGAGCATCTTTCAGATGTAAGAAGAGAACTGGAAATGAATGCATTATATAGGCATATTAAAAATATTGATACATGACTTTAGATTTTGTATATTAAAAATATACATGAAAATATAACCGGGGTGATATATGTAACTATACAGAAGTTCTAGAAAACAAGTGGATACTACGGTTTAAAGCCTATCAACCCCCAGGACTTAATGAAAATATTACTTTAAAACCAACTTTGAAGGAAATTTGTGGAAGAATTAAATAATTATATATATATATATATATATATATATATATATATATATATATATACTTACTATTAAAATAACAAGTGAAGGTTCAACGAACACGGGAATGTCAAAAGTCATTTGGTTGCTTCCCGTATTGCCGACCTTCACTACTGCAAGTTTTCACTGTAGTGAATGCCATTGTGCATTCACACATATATCATCAATGTTATGACTATAGACTGCAGCATAGTGGGGATCAGGAAATTACCCTCTTCCCCACTGTAATGCAATCGAGGAGTTAGAATATATAATTTAGATGGGGTGGGGAATGGGGTTTGCAGGGGGGCTTGCCCCCTGCAAAAACATTACATCACATGATTTGTAGTAACGAACTGCAAAAATAAATATCAAAAGTGAAAATGCGATCATTTCACTACATGCACTTTGACATTCTGCCCTCATTAGCATGCAGGAAGTTAGTATTCAAAGTCGATATTCTGAATGAATTATGTTTTGACGTTCACTTATTTGATAGTAAACTATATATATATATATATATATATATATATATATATATATATATTTTATTATTATTTATATTCTTTTATGTTTTTCTAATATACAATTTTTTATATGATCATGTTTTTTATATTTGTTGTTATATCCTTAAATGTTTAGCAGTAATTAAGTTTTTAGTGTCACATGATTGAGTAATGGTATTTAAAGGTGCACTGATTTTATATACTGTTTATTTGCCTGAGGAAGCTCTGAATGTGAAAGCCTTTGTACTTGCAACATTTCAGTAAAGCCACTTTCTTAATTTAGCCTCGTGGCACCAGGTTACACCTTCTCTTAATTTGTTTTTTTGATTGTTTTGTGTATTCCAACATTGTCTATGTGGTGGAACTTTGTTATTTTCTTTTAGTACAGAAAGTGCATTTTTTTCTTCAGGCAAAAGGTTAATGTTTTCTGAAAGCATATAAGCTGTTTTTCACATCTATGAGGGGAATAACAATAAGACAAGAACAGTCAGCAATTAGTGTAAGTAGGAATGCAGGCTGTAGCATGCACATTTGCATGGATAACCTTACTTTTAGGTTAGTTAATGTCTGTGTCCACAGTTGTTGATTTGGGACAATTCTTTCTATCAGGTGGGTTAAACTTCATTATTTGAAGATGAATATAGTTTGTTTTCTTTGTGTTAAGTTAATAAGTTCTGGGGGTATTCTGGGGGTGTCTTTGTTTTGTTTGGTTGAGGGCTTTCATTGAAACAAATATCTTGTAAAATGTGGCACAGGTTTAAATGGAGATGACAAGAAATAACTGATTAAAGGATCAACCTGCCAAACATTAGTGAACACATATAACACAAAAGCTGGAAACAGATATTTTAAAAAGTTATCATATATAATAGGTGGAAATAATAACATATGTTGGAATGTGAATGGCCTCAAAGGTATAGATTTAAGGTAAACGTTTTGAATTATATTAAGAAATTCAGAGTGCAAATGACAATGTTATAGGACACTCATTTTGAGAAAGAAATGAGCATGTGAATTTGATAAAGAAAGGATTTCAAGATGGATATTCAGCAGAATATTAGGGACAAAGGAAAGGGAAGTACTCATACTAATTGCTAGAGAAGCTCCAATAGTGACAGAAGAGGAGATTTGTGGTAGTTAGGGGCTATGGGCAAGGGAGAAAGATTACACTGGCATGTATTTATATTCCATCTAAAACTGCCATTATGGAGCTTAAGAAATTCTTGGGAGAAATGATCAGCTTTCAGCAGGGAATATTACTAATAGTTCTGGACTTGAATTTGATTTGCAACAGTGAGGATGTATTTGAGGGAACTAGAAGGGAAAATATAACAAGACAGGGCAGATTTCTGAAGACATTTATGAAAATATTTGGTATGGAAGACATAACACCAGTAGTAGGAACTCAGAATTTATTTATTATTTCTCAAGGTACAATAACTGGGCTAGAATAGACATAATTTGTATTTCACAGTAACATGGATTTAAAAGCTTCGACATACATCCAATAACTATTTTAGATCATGCACCAATAACATCTAGGATAAAAATGAAGGATAATGAAGTAAAAATGAGGCGCTGGTGCTTCCCCACCTACCTGTTAATGAGACAGAGGAATTTAAGGAGAGGGTAGTGGAACTTATTCAAGAGTTATTAGGGAAGACAACATTTATTCAGAAGTTATAGCTATTACGTGGGATAAATTGAAAGTGGAGTTTAACACAGGGTAGAAATAAAAGAAAAAATATATGATTAAGTAGTAAGAATTATTTGGAGAGGCTTATACAGGTTAAAAATATTCTGACAGAACAAGACGAGGCACAACTGCAGAGTTCTAAAGAGAAAATAAGAGAGTTCAAGGATAATATGCACAAGTTCAGAAAGATTGTTGTTAAGAAACTGTTTTGGACAACTTCAGAGCACAAAAACTTTTAGCGCAATGACTACAGCAAGAGAAAGTATAAAAGGATTGTTGCTAAAGTAAGGGAGCCTATTACAAGAAAATAACCTGAGATCCTGTCAATGTATTTGAGATATTTCAGAAATTTTTTGAACATTTGTATAAAGCAGAGGAATGTGGAACTCAAGGAAAAAGCACAAATGGAAATATTTATGGAAGACTTAGGTATGTCATGGTTACAGGCAGATGAGGCTCAAAAATGGTGACATATAATTAATCTGCAGGAAAGACTCCAAGAACAAATGAAATTCTACTAGAAGTTTAGAATCTAGGAGGGAAGAAAGTAATGAAGCTCTGAAGGTTTTGTTTGACATTATTTTAAGAGAAGGAGAAGTACCAGCATCCTCGAGGAAAGTTGCGGTGGATGTAATGCCTAAAAAGGGTAAAGACCCATTATACTCAGATTTATACAGGCCCATTTCAATTTTAAACCATGACTATAAGGTGTTTATGTCTATAACAGCTAAAAGAATGGAAAAGGTGTTGCACAAATTAATAGATATGGACCAATGCGGTTTTATGGTGGGGAGGCAAACATTGACAACATTACTACTACTGGACAACTAGAAGGAAGCAAAATATATGAAAATACCACTGTTGGTGGGTCTTGATACAGAGAAAGTGGTGATTTTATGAATAGGGCAATGGAAGCAGTTGCATTCCCCAATAAAATAACAAGGTTAATTAGGAGGATATATGAGAGACCAGAGGCAAAGATTAAAGTGGTAGGGTTGCTCTCTGATAAGTTGTGTCTGAACAGAGGAACCAGGCAGGGGTGTCCTCTTCCCCCTTTGTTATTTGTATTTTATTTAGACCCATTGGCAAAGAAAATAAGGGACTCAGAAATTCAAGGATATAATTGGTATGGTAATCAGGAAAGATTGGTTTTATTTCCATTTAGTATTATTCTGTACCTGGTAAAACCAGAAAAGGACATCCCAGTATTGTAGAACATCCTGAGACAGTTTCAAGTCTTTTTGGGATATAAAATTAATGAAGACAAAACAAAGGCTATTGCTATCTGCCCACACATTAATTGATTCAGCAATACCCACCTTTATGGCACATGATAAAATGAAGTATTTAGGAGTATGAGTTAAAAAGTATTACATTATGGCAGCTAGGAATATATGGGAACAAACTAACGGGGGCAGACTAAAGAAAAGATAATACAAAATCTAAAAAACTGGAAGCCCTTGTTTATGGATGTGGGTAGAAAGATACAAGCAGGGAAAATGTTTTTAGTACCTTATGTTTTATATTTTTTATCAACAAGATGAGAAGTTGTGGACAGTAATTAATAAAGAGGTGAAGGATTTTTTCTTGGAGAAGACACAAAGGTGAGGTAAACTGATCCTTCCAAGAGAACAAAGTGTTTAGGATTACTTAACTGAAAGAATATTTTTGATTGACACAGTTAAGGTCCATATACATAACATATGCAGAAAGCAGCCACTGGGGATGCACAAGCCAGTGTATTTCTTTGTGCCGGTCCCAAGTCCGGATAAATTGGGAGGGTTGCGTCAGGAAGGGCATCCGGTGTAAAACTTCGCCAAATCATTTCATGCAATCACCAGTAAATATTTCCATACCGGATCAGTCGAGGCCCGGGTTAACAACAACCGCCACCAGTACTGTTAGCCAACAGGGTGCTGGTGGAAATTGGGCTACTGTTGGCCAAAGGAGGAGAAGAGGTGGAAGGCATGGCTGAAGGCAGGAAGAGAGGAGAAAGGCTAGGACTGTGGTAGTGAGGGTCGGAACTTTGAATGTTGGCAGTATGACTGGTATAGGGATAGAGCTAGCTGATATGATGGACAGAAGGAAGGTGGATATATTGTGTGGGCAAGAGACCAGATGGAAGGGGAGTAAGGCTAGGTGTATCAGAGGTGGGTTCAAATTGTTTTATCATGGTGTGGATGGGAGGAGAAATGGCATAGGAGTTATTCTGAAGGAACAGTATGCGAAGAGTGTTTTGGAGGTGAAAAGAGTGTCAGATAGAGTGATGTTTATGAAGCTGGAAATTGATGGTGCAATGATGAATGTTGTTAGTGCATATGCTCCACAAGTTGGGTGTGCAATGGATGAGAAAGAAAAATTTTGGAGTGAATTGGATGAAGTGGTGATGACTGTACCCAAGGGTGAGAGAGTGGTGATTGGAGCAGATTTCAATGGGCATGTTGGTGAAGGGAACAGAGGGGGTGAGGAAGTGATGGGTAGGTATGGTGTTAAACAAAGGAATCCAGAAGGTCAGATGGTAGTGGATTTTGCTAAATGGATGGACATGACTGTGGTGAATACGTATTTTAACAAGAGGGAGGAGCATAGGGTGACATACAAGAGGGGAGGAAGATGCACACAGGTGGATTATACCTTATGTAGGAGGGCCAGTTTGAAGGAGATTGGAGACTGTAAAGTGGTGACTGGAGAAAATGTAGTTAGGCAGCATAGGATGGTGGTTTGTAGGATGACATTGGTGATCAGTAAGAGGAGGAGGAGTGTGAGGGCAGCACCAAGGATCAAATGGTGGAAACTGAAAAAGGGTAATTGTGAGATGGAGTTCAGGGATGAGTTAAGACAGGCATTGGGTGGCAGTGAAGAGTTACCAAATAGCTGGGTAACTACAGCAGAGCTAGTAAGGGAGGCAGCTAGAAAGGTGCTTGATATCACATCGGGACAGAGGAGGGACGACAAGGAGACATGGTGGTGGAATGAGGAAGTACAGAAGAGTATACAGACAAAGAGGTTGGCAAAGAAGAAGTGCAATTGTCAGAGAGATGAAGAAAGTAGACAGAAGTATAAGGAGATGAGGTGCATGGCAAAGAGAGAGGTGGTGAAGGCTAAGGATAAGGCATATGAAGAGTTGTTTGAAAGGATGGACACTAAGGAGGGAGAAAAGGACCTGTACCGATTGACTAGACAGAGGGAACGAGCTAGGAAAGATGAGCAACAGGTAAAGGTGGTAAAGGATAATGAGGGAAACATACTCACAAGTGAGGAGAGTGTGTTGAGGAGATGGAAAGAGTACTTTGAGGGGTTGATGAATGAAGAGAATGAGAGGGGAGAAGGTTGGATGATGTAGGGATAGTGAATCAGGAAGTGCAATGGATTAGCAAGGAGGAAGTAAGGATGGCTATGAAAAGAATGAAGAATGGAAAGGCTGTTGGCTCAGATACCATACCTGTGGAAGCATGGAGGTGTTTAGGTGAAATGGCAGTGGAGCTTTTAACCAGATTGTTTAATGAAATCTTAGAAAGTGAGAGGATGCCTGAGGAATGAAGAAAAAGTGTTTTGGTTCCAATTTTTAAGAATAAGGGTGATGTACAGAGCTGTAGTAACTGCAGAGTGATTAAATTGATCAGTCACAGGATGAAGATATGGGAAAGAGTAGTGGAAGCTAGGTTAAGAAGGGACGTGATGATTAGTGAACTGCAGTATGGTTTCATGCCGGGAAAGAGCACTACAGATGTGATGTTTGCTCTGACAGTGTTGATGGAGAAGTACAGAGAATGTCAGAAGGAGTTGCATTGTGTTTTTGTAGACTTAGAGAAAGCATATGACAGGGTGCCTAGAGAGGAGTTGTGGTATTGTATGAGGAAGTCGGGAGTGTCAAAGAAGTATGTAAGAGTGGTACAGGATATGTACGAGGGTAGTGTGACAGCGGTAAGGGCTGCTGTGGGAGTGACAGATGCATTTAAGGCGGAGATGGGGTTACATCAAGGATCAGTTCTGAGCCCTTTCTTATTTGCAATGGTGATGGACAGGTTGACAGATGAGATCAGACAGGAGTCCCCATGGACTATGATGTTTGCAGATGACATTGTGATCTGTAGTGAGAGTAGGGAACAGGTGGAGGACACACTGGAGAGATGGAGATATGCTCTAGAGAGAAGAGGAATGAAGGTCAGCAGGACTAAGACAGAATATATGTGTGTGAATGAGAGGGAGGATAGAGGAATGGTGAGGATGTAAGGAGTAGAGGTGGCGAAGGTGGATGAGTTTAAATACTTGAGGTCCATAGTTCAGAGTAACGGTGAGTGTGGAAGAGAGGTGAAGAAGAGAGTACAGGCAGGATGGAGTGGGTAGAGAAGAGTGTCAGGAGTCATTTGTGCAGACGAGTACCTGTAACAGTGAAAGGGAAGGTCTACAAGAGGGTAGTGAGACCAGCTATGTTATATGGGTTGGAGACAGTGGCATTGACAAAAAGGCAGGAGTTTGAGCTGGATGTGGCAGAGTTAAAGATGTTAAGATTTGCACTGGGTGTGATGAGGGTGGACAGGATTAGGAATAAGTACATTAGAGGGTCAGCCCAGGTTGGAAGGTTTGGAGACAAAGCCAGAGAGGCAAGATTATGTTGGTTTGGACATGTGCTGAGGATGGATGCTGAGTATATTGGGAAAAAGATGCTAAGGATGAAGCTACAAGGTAACAAGGAAAGAGGAAGGCCTAAGATAAGGTTTATGGATGTGGTGAGAGAGAACATGCTGGTGGCTGGTGTGACAGAGCAAGATGCAGAGGACAGGAAGAAATGGAAATAGGTGATCCGCTGTGGCAGCCCCTAACGGGAAAAGCCGAAAGATGATGGTGATGATGATGCAGAAAGCTATAATTCAAAGTGGAAAGGGATGATGATGAAGCAGATCCTTAAGGAAAATAACAGCCATACAGAATATTATATTCTTAAAGTAGCAGAAAGTATTCTAAGATTTAAGCCAACATGAGAATGGAGAAAGGAGATTCTGCAAACAGGAATGAATGCAATTAGGGGTACAGAGAATAGGCAAGAAGAGGCTGGAGTTTAATGCAGGAAACTTGTAATATAACCAAGGTACTGGGAGCAAGTAGCAAGAGAAAGAAAGGTAATATAATGGGAAGAGGCCAAGAAGACATTTGGATTGCAGGCTAGAGACTGCCTTCCCTATCAGGGATCGATATCAAAATATAGGTAAAGAAAAAGGGACAGAAGAATCTTATGTGAAGACCTGCTCTGGTAGAGCTTTAGTTGAATTTAGAATAGAAGCTGTTTTTTTAAAGGGTTAATTAGTAAGGCATATAAATATTGCATGATAACAACAGGAATCAATCAGATGAGGTTAGAAAAGATTGAGAAGAGAGATTGGATAAGCAATTCACAATGAAACAATGGGAGGATATATGTATGGCTCCCAAATATGACATAGAATTTCGAAGATTTAGAATTTTTGCTTGGAAATGTTTACATAGATATTTTTGTACCCCAAGTAGACTCCAAAGAATTTTTCCACAGATAGATGGCAAATGTTGGAGGTATAATGAGGAAGAAAGAGATAACTGGAAACATATGTTTTGGGAGTGTAATGAGTTGGTAGACTTTAAAAATTCTTTGCAGTGTACTCTGTCAGAAATATTGGGTGAGCAAATGGGTGCAACTAAGGAAATGATTTATTTTGAGCTGGGATATGTGATGTGAATTACCTAGACAGTAAGGTCTTGTGAAGTTTAATTTTGGTGGCTGCCAAAAACTCAGTTACTAGAAAATGGAAATCAAAGTCTAAACCAACTATACTTGACAGAGTGAAAAGAACTGGAAGTGGGATCAAGGAAGGAAATTATAGAGAAAAGAATGGAAATTGTGACAATATATGAAGAATAAGGCATTGAAGGAGGAATGAGATTTAAGGGAAGGTGGGAATTGATCAATTTATGTAATTTTGGATTGATAATAATTGTATAAAATAATATATGTGATGTATAATGTTTGTAACTCTCAACAAGTTAACACAGTTTGTTTTCTTTTATATAAATGTATGTTTGCCTATGTCTTAAGTGGTAATTCAATAAAACAAAGAATGCAAACTGATCTTCAACAAGATCTTGCATAACAAGTTTTGACAACTGTCGATTTTATTTACTCATATGCCAATAGCAAGAGAAATAATTTCTGTACAACTAGTTTTCCTCTTATTGTTGCCTTTATATCATTTCTCTTAATACTTTTATAACAGGCTGCACCTTATTTTTCCTCTTCTCGATTGTTTTGGTAATGTAATCACTGTAAGACTGACTTGTGTGAGCATATTTTGGAGTATAATTTGCAGACTTTAACATCAGAGCAAGTTTTTTTTATTCGGATATGATAATAGTTTAAGAATTATGGACTTTGGTTTAGAGTCTTGTTTAACAGAAGTATGTAAACCAATGGATGTATGATTTATTTGTGTTCGACAGAATAGACCTTCTTGTAGTTTCAGTTCTTGGAGAATCCACAAAGTTAGAAAACACCATATTGCTGTCTTCCATCTTCTATGATATACCATTTTATTTGTTAACCAAATATTCTGTTTTAGTAAAAATTCTGACAGATTTTCCTCTTCCCTAATTCTGTCATCTATGTCATTATGAGTATTTTAAATGTCACAGTTTGGTTTTCATTCTGAAAACCACAGTTTATAGTAAATCTGTTTGTGTCATAAAAGCTTTTCAGATCTGCCCATAGTACCACTACAGCCCTCCTCTGCTTCACAGACATAGTAAACCATCTCAAAAATGAAGGCCTACAAGTGTCAGCTCTTTTTTTGGATATGTCCAAAGCATTTGACACAGTCTCACACCAAATCCTGCTAAACAAACTAAACCAATATCATCTATCAAATTCCACTCTTACCTGGTTCCAAAGCTACTTAAGTGACAGGTACCAAGCTGTGAAATGGGAAAATTCTCTCTCTCTCTCTCTCTCTCTCTCTCTCTCTCTCTCCTCAGCTGCCCATAACTATAGGAGTCCCACAGGGTTCTATCTTAGGACCACTACTATTCACAGTCTTCACAAATGACCTCCATACCTCCACACAGCATGCATCTATAATTCAGTATGCAGATGACACTACCTTAATCTGTGCTGCACAAAACATTCCCACCCTCCTGCAAACAACTCAACTAGCATTCTCTGATATTGAAAACTACCTTACCAAAGCCCAACTTATCCTCAGTCCAAAGAAAACTCAACTTATGATTATAACCAGTTCTAGCAAAAACACTAACAGTCAATTCACTATCTACTCCACTAATGCTACTCCAATTGCTCCAGTGGCACAGGCTAAGCTATTGGGAATAACCATAGACTCCCACCTAAAATTTGATAGTCATCTCAACTTAACTATTAAAAAAGTACATGCCAAACTGGGTTCGCTCTACCGTATCAAACCATTTCTTACCAACAACACAAGATCAGCCATTGCTCGCTCCCAACTTCTATCCACCCTACTCTATGCATCTCCCATTCTGACTAATCTCAACAAAACTGAACTAAGCAAAATGGAAGCCTGCTATAACAGAATTGCCCGCTTTGCTGCAAATTGCTCATATAGAACTCATCACTGTACTGCTTTGAGACAGCTCCACTGGCTTGAACTTCCCAACCTCCTAACCTACAATCAGCTCTGCCTCTGTCATTCTATCTACTACCTCCCCAATAAGTGTCCTGCCCTCAAAAACCTAGTACAACATCACTCAGCCAAAAGGCCTCAGATCATCAAGCAAACTACTACTAGAAGTCACCAACAGCTACAATACCTTTGGAGATGCACTATATAGTAGTTCAGTGGCTAAAAAATGGAACTCTGTCCCTACAAGCATTCAAAACACAACATTCCAAAGCCTCCTTTAAAGACCTCATCATGCAACATCTCAAGGAAAGTTGGCAGTGCCATGATTGCTCCCCAGGCTAGTGAAAGCGGATAACACATACATACAAAATCTGGAGCATTTGATAATAGTTTTCAATCTTACTCACAAACACTGGCTAATCTAGAATGTATGTACTGTACTGTACCTATGTACTATGTATGTATTCTACTTCTGTTCCAAATTTCAGCTGTACACCACAAATCTATTAATTACATTTATTTTTAAAATCAATATTTTTTTGTTTGTTCTCTCCACTGTAACTGTTTATGTGCCGCATACCACTGTAAAACATGTCTCTTGTAATTTGTGGTATACTGACCATGTATAAAAACTAAATGTGTCTGTAATTTTTCTGTGTGGAGCTTTTCTCCCTGGGCCCCTGCTGAAAAAGGGCCTTTTCGGCTCAGTCAGACACCCCCGGTTAACAAATGTAAAATAAAATAAAAATAAATAAATAATGTCCATTTTTGTTTGGAGTTGTTCACTTTTCAAATTTAGTTCCCGATTTTTTTTTGCAACTGAACATCAGCTGACTAAGAATGCCCCCCCTCATTCAGTGGGTTTACCAAACCTGACAACCTCCCACAGACTTTCTGTGACCCAATGAAAAGTATCAGGCACTTCACAAGCCTCCTCCCCCCATGCACAGAAATGCTGTGGCAGACAATGGGCATGCTGACATATCATCCCACCTCTTAGGTGACTCAAAGGCCCTCTTTCCCCAAAGACAATAACTCCCTGCATGTTTCAACCACCAAAAGAGACTAACTGCAAGATGTTGATGCTACCCCCACCCCACCAAGGATAAGCACACCACCCTCTCTTATCAGCACCACAGACACCTAGGCCACTAATCAAAGCTTGGCCACCTGGGCTGGAGTTATGACTTTATCTCTCTAAACCATGGCACTAGCTGAAATGATGTCAGCATTCATTGAAAATGCTTTTTTAGTAATGAGTTTATATCTAAAGATTCAGTGTAACTTATCTTCTTAGATTAGTCGAGAATGACTTCAAAAACTATACAGAAAAGAATGCCCAGTGTAGAGCATTAAATCTAGCAAATTCAAGCCCCTTTCAGACCTTACTGTACCCTTAAGATACATGCTTCTTAAATTTGTAGTGGATTTGTAGAAATTTCCTTATCAGTAAGTAATTTCTCCTTCAGAGCTTTAGAAAGATAATTATTAGTATTGTTGAAAGCTTTACTAAGAAGTACACAGACATTACAAATACCTCAATACTCAGCCAAAAATAACTGTGAGATTCTTAAATGTCTCTATTCGTAAATCTGAGGTGTGTTGAAATCAGAGATAGACTGTTATATAAAGAGAGTATGTGTTTATAAAAGTTTGGTACTATATGACCTTATAGCCTCATGACAGAAATAAATTGGAAATTGCTGTGATACCTTTAATGCATATTTTTTTTTATTATACTGACTCTTTTTACTTTGTGATTCTTATGTCAGTTAAGAACAATGTTATTTATGGCCCATGTGATTTTAGCAATTTTTATTCTCTGAGAAAGCTGTAGATGCCAAGGTGCTTAGAAGTGACTGAACAAAAGTTTTGAAACCTGTGTTGTTTATTATGAATATGTACTCTGTTAGCTGATTTGTAATAACTGGTTGTTATACTCCCATGGTCCCCTTGTGTTTGCATGGCCTCTGTACCCAGTAGCTGCACACATATTTTCTTGTAAAGTGGACAATTGAATTATTATATACGTTTTCATTTATTGATATATTTCAGGTTGTACTTACTTTGTATATGAATGCTGAAGAGAGTACCCTTGCATTTATGAAAATGAATGAAAAATTGCAAAAATGATCCAACAAATGTTGGACTGCTTTTGTTGTTCTTCATTCATTAAATTTTCATTTATGGTTTACCAGCATCTGTGTACCCTTGTAGCCTACATTCTGGCATCACCACATGTGGCAACAAAAGGCACATTTGCCTCCTAAATGTAGGAGCTACATATTTTTCAGAATTGAGTTGAGAAGGGCAAATCAAAAGAAGGATGCTCCACAGTTACCCACTATAGAGTGTCTTCTCATGTATCACATGATGTGATGAGTACATGTCTGTTTTACATAGTCTGTCAGTAACAGCAATTCCAGTGTGTTTGTGAAACAGTTTTTTGCCTTCTTATGTATAATCGTTTCAAACCAAGCTGTGGAATGTAAGATTTAAGTGCTTCTTCGGGTATAGATATTTTGAAATAGTTAGGCGAATGTTCTTGTGCAGCTGGAGTTATATACAAGCTTCTTTTAGTTTTGCATGGTCAGTCACAGCATCTTGAGGGAGAATTATAGATCGTTGGCCAGTGTTCTGAACTAGCATAACTAACAAACTAATTTTACCCATTTCTGAGTATATAGAAACATGCCAAACAGAAGTCAACAGAAGCTGTTTCCCATTCCTTCTTTACAGTGTCCTGAAGCTTAATATTGTCTTTAAGGGGGTTCTGCAGCCTTTTAAAGGTTTGCATCTTTGAACCTCCACAGACAGAAATATTTAGATTGGTCAGCTGTAGTGTTAAATACAGAAAGGACTTTAGTAACATTAGTGGCTTCATAGCAAATCTAGTCAGTGAGTTCAAGATCTCAGATAATGCTTCTTCATGCATTCAGGAGAGATTTTAAATGGCAAGAGCAAAGCCTTGGGTTTGTGCCATTTGCCAGCCCAGGCAGTAATTACGGTATAAAGTAGTCAGTGACTAACCTGACTGCTGCCTCAGTTGTTTCATCCTTCCAAGCCCACTAATCACGTACTACTTTGGTTAGCTGCTGCAAAACAAATAACATGTTTTTAGAATATAATTCTGTATTAAAGTTCATATTAAATTCTGATTTCAGGTTAGTATTGCAATGTTAGTAACTGGAAACACACTCCTAACTCTCCACATTACTCTATAGAAGAACTAACCCGTAAGATCCTACCCAAAACAGAAAAAAAATGTGTTTACAGAACTATCTGCAAACCTTCCCTTTTTAAGGCATTATATGATATATGCAACTTAATTTCTGAAATCTACTCTAAAAAAAAAAAAGGGTCAGCTCATGTTTTCCCCCAGTCTATACTGCCATCTGGTGGCGCTTAATAGTTTAACTCACTGCTATCCATTACGTTCAAAAAAGCATCATAATACCTCTTAACCTCTTATTGCAAAACACCTAGACAAACTAAAAAAAAATGGGGTGACAAACAAAAGTAGGGATTTATTTTAAATATGGCTTTTATAAACTTAAATTTGCTAGTATAACAGGTTATGAGTTGGCATACATTTTCAGAAGAAAATGAAGTGTAAAGTTCAAATGTCTGTCAAAGTCAAATCAAAGACGAAGTAAACTTTATTGTCGATCAGATGTACCTAGCAGAGCCAACTGAATGAAACTGCATTGCTTGCTCCCAGTGCAAGATATAACATAACATATATTCAGAGGGACAGTAAGAGATTCACATACTACTGTATAATAAGGGCACTTGACAACACATACATTTACCACATATTGGACGATAAGAGTATAGTAGGTATTGCACAGACTAAGAATTTCCATTGTGATTTGCTTACAATATTGCACATCCACATCAGTAGTCTGATAAACTCTGTTCATATTGCACATATATGGACTGACGACTCACTCTGGTTGTTGCACTAATAGTAATAAAAGAGATCGGCTAACTGTTCCAGTTATAAAGCAATTGCCGAATAGTTACTATAGACAGTATACCACAGCTTGTGGAATATTGATCCTGTTATCTGTCTGTCATTATTTAGTGTCATCAGTCTTTAACGATTTGCCAAAAAACACAATTTTTTGACAAACAGACCAAAAATATGAAGCAAAAATCTGGACATTTTGCAAAAGTCTGGATAGGTGAGAGTTATGGCATTATATTGTGTGGATTAATAGAGTTTCAGAAAAGAAACACCTTACAGAAGCAATTTAGGGTGAATAGGTTGAAAGGACTTATAGTGGGCTTATTTTCATGAGAGAAATATGAACATTTAGGATGTCCAATCTGTAGTAGTAAGCAAAATGAGCCAAATGTGGTCATCTAGAATACATTCTGTCATACCTCTTAACTGTCCAGATTTTTGCAGAATGTCCAGATTTTTGCCTTATATTTTTGGTCTGTTCCACAAAGAATTTCTGGTTTTCTGGCAAATCACTAGGATGATCTGAAGACTGAAGTCACTAAATAATGGCATTAATTTGAGTTTCAGACTTCAAATCCTAAATAAAATGCATGTTAATATAAACCCTGTTATTCTATCAACTTTGCTAAATTTATAAAATCTGTCCCTATTTTTGGGCCTTTGTTCCCCAATTATATCAGGCTTTGTCAGATTTCTTGCACTAACAGGTTGAGAGGTAAGATTCCCTTACAGAATTATTAAGGGCACTTCAGTATCTAGTGATAACAAGATCATAAGACCTAACCAAGCTGCAAGGCCACTTTTGCCTTGCTAGTGGTCATCCTTAGGCCTTACCTCTCTTTTCAAGGAGGGCAAGGCCAGTCATACCAGGGGTGAATTTATGAATATCCCTGCAGTTGTCCAGCTTTTTTAAAGTTAGACAGTGTGCCAGTTTGCTTAATTTGGAGAGGGAGTCTGTTCCACAGAAGGGTGAGGTGATGCATGGCAACTCTCTCCATCCAGCTTGTCTTATTTATTTGTTGTAGCAGATTTGTGTTATCTGGACTGTTTGATTTACTGAGGTATATGAGGTTTGTTTACTACTAGAGCCTTTATAGCCCTATAAACAAAACACACATTATATGAAGCTGAGTACAGGGACAAACCTCCCGGCCTTTCTTGGTAGTTAGATTCTTTTAATCCCATGATATTTGTAGTTACAGACCTCTGGGGTCTCTTACAGACCTCTGGGGTCTCCCCAATTACTTGTTATGCTTAGTGAGGTACACCCCAAAGGGAGTGTTGTATTCAATAATGGGTCTAATGAATGCAGAGTATGAGGAGGTGAGGACTTTGTTAGATCTTCTTGAGGAAATACCTTTAGTTATGAGCTGTGCAAGGTAAAAGGATTTCCTAACCACTGTTGCACTGTGAGGGTCAAACATAAGGAGTTGTCCACCCATGCACCTTCATCTCTCGCAACATTTTCATTTTGAAGTGACATGTTATCTAAGCTGTAAGTAGGAGCTGGGTGTGCTTACCAAATGCTGCAGTTTTGTACTTTTTGGTGTTGAGCTTTTGCTGTTTTTAATATACCAGCTATTGACAAGTACAAGTTCCTGCTGGACTGCATGTATGCCAGAAGAAGACTTATCAATGATTATTTGATGATTCCTAGCTTGCAATCATCTGAAAACTTTATTTACCAGAGATCCCCATGTGATTATTGAAAATCAGAGAGGTAACCATCAAACAGCAGTGGTCCCAGAAATTATCCTTGCAGGACTCCACTGGTCACCTTCATCTCAGAGGATGCTCCCCCTAGTCTCACAGTTTGAGTGCTATCTCTAAGCCAGTTGGCTATCCATCTAACTGCATATGAGTCAATTTGGAGTTTATTCAATTTATTATATTTGCATGTGGCATGATATTGAATGCCTTGGTGAGGTCAATGCACGCTGTCTGGACTGCTTGCCTATGGTCAACAGCATGCATAAACCTCCTGAAGAAGTTACAAGACTCATAAGACAGGAATACTACCCTTGACAAACCCAAACTGCTGGGGGTCAAGTATAGGATGCATGGTATAGTTAATTAGGTCCATTATAATATGGAGGAAGTAAGGATAGCTATGAAGAGGATGAAGAACGGAAAGGCTGTTGGTCCAGATGACATACCTGTGGAAGCATGGAGATGTTTAGGTGAAATGGCAGTGGAGTTTTTAACCAGATTGTTTAATGAAATCTTGGAAAGTCAGAGGATGCCTGAGGAATGGAGAAAAAGTGTTTTGGTACCCTTTTTTAAGAATAAGGGTGATGTGCAGAGCTGTAGTAACTACAGAGGGATTAAATTGATCAGCCACAGCATGAAGTTATAGGAAAGAGTAGTGGAAGCTAGGTTAAGAAGGGAGGTGATGATTAGTGATCAGCAATATGGTTTCATGCCGGGAAAGAGCACTACAGATGTGATGTTTGCTCTGAGAGTGTTGATGGAGAAGTACAGAGAAGGTCAGAAAGAGTCGCATTGTGTTTTTGTAGACTTAGAGAAAGCATATGACAGGGTGCCTAGAGAGGAGTTGTGGTATTGTATGAGAAAGTCGGGAGTGTCATAGAAGTATGTAAGAGTGGTACAGGATATGTATGAGGGTAGTGTGACAGCGGTGAGGTCTGCAGTGGGATTGATGGATGTGTTTAAGGTGGAGGTGGGTTTACATCAAGGATCAGCTCTGAGCCCTTTCTTATTTGCAATGATGATGGACAGGTTGACAGACGAGATCAGACAAGAGTCCCTGTGGACTATGATGTTTGCAGATGACATTGTGATCTGTAGTGAGAGTAGGGAACAGGTGGAGGAGACCCTGGAGAGATGGAGATATGCTCTAGAGAGAAGAGGAATGAAGGTCAGCAGGACTAAGACAGAATATATGTGTGTGAATGAGAGGGAGGATAGAGGAATGGTGAGGATGCAAGGAGTAGAGGTGGTGAAGGTGGATGAGTTTAAATACTTGGGATCAATAGTTCAGAGTAATGGTGAGTGTGGAAGAGAAGTGAATAAGAGAGTACAGGCAGGATGGAGTGGGTGGGGAAGAGTGTCAGGAGTGATTTGTGACAGATGAGTACCAGTAAGAGTGAAAGGAAAGGTCTACAAGAGGGTAGTGAGACCAGCTATGTTATATGGGCTGGAGACAGTGGCATTGACAAAAAGGCAGGAGTTTGAGCTGGATGTGGCAGAGTTAAAGATGTTAAGATTTACACTGGGTGTAATGAGGGTGGACAGGATCAGGAATAAGTATATAAGAGGATCAGCCCAGGTTGGAAGGTTTGGAGACAAAGCCAGAGAGGCAAGATTACGTTGGTTTGGACATGTGCTGAGGAGGGATGCTGAGTATATTGGGGAAAAGATACTAAGGATGAAGCTACCAGGTAACAGGAAAAGAGGAAGGCCTAAGATAAGGTTTATGGATGTGGTGAGAGAGGACATGCAGTTGGTTGGTGTGACAGAGCAAGATGCAGAGGACAGGAAGAAATGGAAACAGATGATCCCCTGTGGCGACCCCTAACGGGAACAGCCGAAAGAAGATGATGATAATATGGTCCATGGTTTTGAAATAAAACTTGTAAGATGATGGGTTTGTAATTCCCAGGGTCTGAGGTGGGGCCATTCCTGTGAGACAAATCCAGTTAAGAGGCTCAGACTGAGGAGTCTGAGGTGGGGATCTGCTAATGCTTGCTTAATGCTATTAATTAGGCAACTTAGTATGTTGTCAGCCCCATGGACAAGGTATTCATTTTGGAGATGACCTTCAGTATATGCTCTCGGATGATGACTGGTGCCATCATTTCATCAGGGGTAGGTAGGTTTAGAATGGATGCATTAAAGTTAAAGTTGGCACTAAATTTATCAGACAGTATGATAGCAATATCTACTGGATCTGAGTAGTCAATGCCATTATAACTAAGCTTGGAGCAATGTTAGGTGTTATTTCTTAGTTTTCCATACATAATTAAGGAAGGATTTATGGTTGTCTTTTGCATCTGTAGCTACACTGAGTTCATGGGGTGCTTTTGTTTTTGTCATGTCCCTTTTTAGGCTCTTATCTAGCTGTTGGATATTTTCCTTAATTTGGGGATTGATTTTGCTACTATATAGTTTTAGGAGTTTCTTCCTTTTGTTACATATTGTATTCATGCTAGAGGACTACCACACTGGTGGGCTTCTAAACTTCAATGTTGCCTTGGATTTGGTGGGAACTGCCAATTTGATACATTTGTCTAAGTGCAATTAGAACTTTTCTGCCTAATGCTTCGCATTATCAACATTGTGGGTTATATTATTATACTCTAATTTAAAGACTTTAAATGAATTTAATTGTTTTTTAATTTTAGGGGGTTTATACATCTAAAGTCCTTAAATTTTATGATATTTCTTTCTATCAGTTTGGATGTTTTGCTATGGAAGGTTACTAGTTTGCAGTCTGACTTAACCAATCAGAGGGATTCCTTGGGGATGGTACATACTGAAGCTAAGTTTGTTATGACCAGTTTAAGTACATTATGTTCTCTAGTAGGTACTTTTACAACCTGATCTATGGAGTTCCTGTTTATAAAAATCTAAGATTTTTTGTGTATTTCCCACATTTGGTAAGCATTGGGTAGGTAAAATCACCTAGGATAAACAGCATTCCTACTTCTTTGGAGTTCATCGGGAATATCTAGGAATGTATGATTTTCTGGAGACATAAAGGGAGTTCTTTATCCCCAGTGATCTAATAATTAATCCTGTTTAGCATAATTTGAATCTCTATAAGCTCCACTTGAGGGTCTGTAGCTGTTTGTCTCAAGGTAATGTGGTCCCCTAGCAAATACAGAGGTGCCACCATAGTTTCCCTCAGATCTGAATGACTGATAAGCACAAAACACAGGTACTGAAGGAATGCTCCCTGGACATTTACAGCAGGTCTCTGTAACAACACAAGCATGAATCTGATCCACATGCATGAGGATCTCAAGGGCCACCACTTTGTTGTATTAAGCAGAGCCACACTGATTGGTCCAGTAGTAGATTACTTTCAGAAGTGAGGCTGGGAGATCCAATAGCTGGATCTTTCTTTAAAAAAAACAGTGGAGATAGTAAAACCTTTCACAAGTATGCATATGCAATGGAATGAATGGTGCAGACCATCCTTTGCAAAGCACGTACAGTTGTCAAGTTTCTTATCCTATGCTGACACATACTAGATCCCCCTAGAATGACACCAGGTATTTAGCCAATTGTTAAAGCCAATCATCTTTTCAAACCTCTGCATCATTTTTGGTAATGGAAGGATTCCACTCAAAACTAGGCTCTTACCTGCATTTGTGACATGCATGGAGAACTCCATCATATCTTCTTCTATATGCCTAAGGATATAGATAACATGTTGTTTACCCCGACATGAAGCACCACAGTGCTGTAATCATATTTGTCTGTTTAAAGGGTCCTTATAATGTCATCAGTTTTGTCTCCTGAAAGACAGTTCACAGTCTCCTTGCTTTTGTGCAGCCTCATGTGACTATACTGTCTGTCTAATTATGGAGTCACTAATCACTAGTACATTTCTGTTTGGTATGAGGAATTCCTTGATACAACTCATCTGGGAGCTGCTGTTTCCTGGTGGCTCTCAATATCATTGTCTATAGTCTGTGTTGAAGTGCTAAGTATACACTGGGCCTTGTACCTATCTGCTGCTTGGTCAAAGATTTTTTTAGTGCCTCAGTGTAGGATTCTTTAGTGTGGATGTGTGCATAGTGAGGTGTAGGTAAATGATGGCCGCAAGATGTGTTTGTGAGACTATGGCCTCAAATTTAGCTAAATACTTGAATCTCTCACAAGCAGACAATGACTAGTTAAGTAAAAGATCTTTATCTTTAAGTATCAGGACACTCATATGTTGCCTGAGCATACCAAATGCAATATGGTGACAGCAGAAGCTAGACAAGTTGGCATACCTTCCATGTTGGCCAAGGGTGCGAGGTGTCTCGGGGAAGGATGAAAGGATATATAACTGTTTGGTTTCTGGGTCAAAGTATTTGATTAAATAAATTAAAAAAGTAGATGAAGTAAGTAGTTTGGTCTAGACTGGTCATGTGATCGGCTTCAGATGTCCAGCTACACTCAGTGTAACAAAATGGAGGATTTAGTAAACACACAAGTAGCCAGGAGTCTAATGAGTGCACAATGTAAGTTATTTTGACTAAACCTAAATAAAATGCTAAAAAGGAGTGGTAAAAAGGTGCAAAATCACAGGGAAAACACTCTGATTAGCTAGAAGGGGTCGAAACAGTTTTAGAAACAGCTAGGCACCTGTTTAAGCACAAAGTCAGCCACTTTTATCACACAAACAGTAAAGAAGTTATGAAACTCAATAAAATAAGCAAAAAGTACTGACAACAAAAAGATTAAGTGCAACCAAACTCATTCAGTGGTGGGATTAAGCTATGTGATTCCTGATTTATAGGTTCATAGGTTGGTACTAGGCTATCGGCCCTAGGGCCTATACAAGCCTAGCCATAACAATTCCCTGGCTATTTCTTCCCACACTATTTACTTTCCTGGACCCCTGTCTAGCAGCTTTTTACCAGATTTACCAGACCTTTAGCAGATTTACCACTCTGAAAAGGTTTTGCACTATTCCAAGAAAGTATTTTTTTTCTGTAAACACTGCAATGGCTGTTGAAATAGTAGTTCCTGAATACACCAGCATTTCGCTTGAGATAAAGTCACTCCTTTTAACAGTTTCATTTATAACACAGACTCAAGGACATATACTGGACAGCTGATATTGTCAGCTGAAGAGTTCCATTCTTCTGTACGGTGGTGTAGCTATGGTGGGGCAAAGGGGCAACTATCTTAGATGTAAAGTGTTAAGGGTAATAGTCTGATAGGCCATCCCATCCATCCATCATCCCAATGGCTCTTTAGTGCAGTCTGGCTTTTAAAAGCCAGTATTGTAACTACCATTTAAAAGTAAAACAAAATTTTTTTTGTTTATTTTTTTTTAAACTAGGTCTGTGTGGCGTATAAACTGTAGCACTGCTTACTACATTTTTAGCAAAGTGCACATGGTAGCACACTGGTTTGTATTCAGTAAGCAGCTCTACATGGTGTATAGAACCACACAATCATGGTAAACACCATGGCATGCTAATTACAGCATAAGCAGCTGAACTGTATGCTATTCAACCAATTCAAGATGGAGGAGCTATTCGACAAGCTATAAAGCAACCGTGTAGACTCAGTGCTGGTTTTCCCTGCAAATTCCAAAACCTATTGGAATACAGCTATGGAAAGGAGTTTACACAGACAGAATGTTAGGGGCTGCTGTTGCTTTAATTCATGTGTATGTGCAACAGGCTGAAGTCTATGCTGCTGCTAATAGATCAAGGCCAAGGAGAAGAGTTTTCAGACCCCATTTAACTCACCACAATCTGTATGACATGGAAATTGTAGAGTGCTACAAGGTGAATACAGACATACTACAGGAACTCTGCAACCTCTGTCGTCTTCAACTCAGACCAAGGGCAAACAGAGGGGACCCAGTACCAGTGGAGACAAAGGTATGTGTAGCATTTAGAATTTTAGCTACAGAAACCTTTCAGAGACAAACAGGGGAGATGCTGGGGGTGTCACAGACATCAATATCCAGGATCCTCCATCAATTCCTTAATGCTATGATACAACATGACAGTGACCATATATATTTTCCCCATACACCTAAGGACAGGGCCACAAATATGCAGGAGTTCTACCCTGTAGCACAATACCTGAAGTACTGGGTGCCATATATTGTACACATATAGAAATCAAAGCACCATCTGGGGAACAGGGAAGGGTCTACATATATAGAAAGGGCTTCCACTCCATTAACTGCCAAGTCATGTGTAATGTTAAGGGAATCATCTTGAATGTGTGCTAGCAACCCAGGCAGTTACCATGACTCACATATCTGGCACAACTCCCAACTATATCAGATATTCATTAAGGGTGATATCCCACAGGGTCATTTAGTGGGGGAATGAAGATTATATACTGGAACTGTGGCTGATAACATCCATCAGAAATGCATACACACCCACTGAAGAATGCCATAATGAGGCACACTCTCAAACCAGAAATATCATAGAGCATGTGTCTGGGCTGCTGAAGTCATGATTCCAGTGCCTAGATACATCTGGGGGAGCCCTGCAGTACAAGCCATGAACATGTACTGAAATCTTCACAGTCTATACCAGCAGCTACTGTGGGTGTAGTCAGATGAAGGCATACTGAATACACCCTCGCATTGGCAAAGAGGCAACCCATAGCACACTTCCCAATTAATGGGCTAAATCCTTCATCCTACACACAGACATATAGTAGCACTGATGCCAGGTAATGCTCACAACCTTTACTTACCCATGTTATTGGCTGTGAACTCCTAGCATCAGACAGATTCAGCCCTGAAGTAAAATTGTAGCAACTGCCAGATTTACAAGTTAAGTGCTGAACCTGGAATAAAACAAAACATGTGTAATAATACAAATGAATGGCATATCCTTGCATACTGTTACTTGGTAATGTAAGTAAGTAAAAGGTGGTTGATTTTTACAGCAATGATTTCAAATGTGACAACAGTGACATGACTTATGTAAATACCTGTGTCCTCTATCAAGTAATAAGCCTTAGACTTGTGTGGTAGGAGAGTGTGGTCTGCATCCTTCTAAGCTAGGAATCGCTGGTGAAGGCTTATTGTGCCTGTTATTCTAAGTGTCTTTATTCAGGTGTAATCACTTGAGTTCCAAACTGGTTAATTTACATTAGTAAGATTTGTGGTCTAAAATTTTCTGGCAGGAGAGGATAGCCTACACCCTTCTAGCTGGAAATTGCTGGTTGAAGGCCGGTTGTGTCTGTTACTCTGAAGTGTTTTAGTTCTGGTTTAAGTACTTGTGTACCAAAAGCAGTTAATCCCAGTCAACAAATGTAAAATAAATAAATACATTTTACATTAGGAAGGTTTGCGGTCTTGTGGCGAAAGAGTGTGGCCTACGCCTTTCTATGCTGGGAAATGCTGGTGAATTGTTGCATTATTTAAACTGCTTTCTGCTGTTGTGACTATGATTTTATGCACTTTGAATTTCTAGCCCTTCTGCATTTTATAGCATAGGTTAGGCTGTTTTGTATCATCTGAGCACTAAAACCAGCTCTTCACTTGGATACTGAAATATCTGAGGCATCAGTAGCTTTAAACTAACTATAAGTGCCACTTGCATTCCATTGTCTGTTTCAATTGTCTGTCACATTTTACTGTATACTGTATTAGTTCTGCTGTAGCACTGCCCAGTTCCAAGTCTGCTATTTCTGGGTCTGTTTGTAACTTCTGAGCATCAAATTTAACCCATCTTCATTGGTGAAGGCCCTTCTGCACCCTTATGTGAGGAGAGTGCTGTCTGGGTCCCATCTAATTGAGGGTGATTGGAGTAGAGCTCAGAGAGAGCATCCTTACTGGGTAGTTTGAGTTAAAAAGGTTATTTCTTGTTTTATTTAAGTCCCACGTTTGCGCTTGTTTGCATGTAGAGCTCCATCGTGTACTGCCACTTAGTGGTGGTTATCATTGGTGGTTATAGATGCCAACATTTTTTGTTAGCTAAATTTTCCTTAGCACTTTGCTTCTGGTGTTCTGGAGGTTTGTCGCAGCCCTGCTCTACTGTCGGGTGGAACACTAAGCCTAGCCTCAGAGGTACCAACACACCTTTCACCCACTAGCCACTCCTAAATGTGACCTCTTTTCCTGATCATATAAATTTACCTATCACTATGGACAGACAATTTCCCACCATTTCTCCAGCCAGCCTGGTCAACATGGTCATTCTGAGGCAGTGCAACAACTGCCTCATGTTCACTGACAACCCTTTACTCCTAGTCCACACAAACACAACATGTGAGAGATGCAACTATATTATGAACCTTGAATCCATGCTCTCTCACAAACTAGTCAGTACATATGACAATGAGCGGATTGCCAGCATGCAAACTTTATCTCCTACTTCACCTAAACCCACATCACACATACCTACATATGTGGAGATCCTCACAGGAAACATACCTAAACATCAGAGAACTCTCAAACACAAGCATGCTACACATAATAAATACTTCCTCTGCAGAACACATTATGGGTCTATATTATAACCGCTAATGCCTGTTTCAGCGAATACGTAAACATTGACACATATTGCGTGAACCGCGAATACACCGAACGCCCTAAACCGCTAAATTCAAAATCTCGAATTGGCATAGTTGGCCCTTCTGTGGTATAGCTCCATAAGGTAAGTGTGCGATAGTTACGGACCTTAGGGTTAGGGTACGGGTTAAGGTAAGTGCACAGATAGTAATGTATGTAAGGTTTAGTGTAGGGTTAGAAGTAGGGCTTCGGTTAGTGTATGTATGTGATTTATTTATTTTGTTTGGGTGGGTAGTATGTAGCGAGCGGTGGGGTTGGCCAACTATGCTGGTTCAAGATTTTGAATTTTGCGGTTTAGGGCATTCGGTGTATTCACGGTTTGCCCAATATGTGTCGATGTTTACGTATTCGCTGAAACTGGCTTTTGCGGTTATGATATAGACCCCACATTATACATAATAGCTCATGAACCAGTGTCTCACCAGTCAAACCCTTAATGAAAAACACAAAATCAAACATATTAGTCATAGGTGATCCCAACATGAGCCACACTGAAGTCCCTCTCACCAGGCTGGACAAGGAAAAGGTCACAGTCAGCTGTCTGTTAGGTGCCAGGATATGCCATATTACACATGCACTCAAGTCTCTCAACAGGTACTTTTATGACTTTGTCATAGTCCATGTTGGTGTGAATGAATTGAGACATACCTCTCTAGACTATATGAAGAGAGACATGACTGAGCTGTCTGATTATGTGTCTCAGACTGGTATGTCCATAGCCTTAAGCAGCATTTTACCTTCACCTAGAATGATGCCTCAGTACAAACAGAAAATGATTGACTTCAATAATTGGCTTAGCTTCTGGTGTCATTCTAAGGGGATCCACTATCGGTCAGCCTGGGATATCATGATCAACAGACCTCGATGCTTTGCCAGAGATGGTCTTTATCTGTCACCCCTGGGATTTTGGCTACTGGCTAAGGCTCTTGCCACCCCTATAGTAGCTTTTTAGGCAGTGTCTCAAGGACAAAATTCCCAACATAAAAACTCGATCTAAAAACAAGGGTCTATATCAGATCATCAAAATGTCTCATTATCAAATGCCGTAATGTCAAACTGCAAAACCCGAACCCTAACAATATCGAAACCTCAAAACAGCAAATTTTTTCCCAGGGAAACAATTTGCTGTTCCGAGAAACACACACGCACCACTAGCACACTAAAAAGCAGCAATCCACACACATACATTTAAAAGCTACATCTTACCCTACACTACACTGCACATACACTATTATCTATCCACTTACCTTAACCCAGACCCTAACCCTAAGGTCCATCACTATCGCACACTCACTTCACCTGTGCCCTAACCCTAACTCATTTAACCCGCCCTTAACCCCAAATTCTCACTATCGCACACTCACCTCACCTGCGCCCCAACCCTAACTCACTTAACCCACCCCTAACGCCAAATTCTGTCACAATCGCACACTTACCTGACTCGCGCCCTAACCCTAACTCACCCAACTGATGCCCTAACCCGAACGTCAGCACAATCACACACTTACCTTAACCCAACCCGTAACTTTCCACTGCATCGCTGAAAACAGCGAAGCCACAACAACGGCCAACCAAATTCTTTCCCTAGGAAAGAATTCGGTTTTGTGCAGCTTCGCTGTTTTCAGCGTTTGCGATATTGGGTTCGATATTAGATCATTCGAAATTCTGCCATTTTGATGATCTAATATAGACCCTAAAAACAACAGTATGATTCCCGGGAGACACTTCAGGTGCAAGTAACTGTTGGTAGGACACCTATTCAAGTCATTTCCAGCTACGGGACCCCCCCCCCCCTCCATGAATCAAGCCACTCACTCTGCCTGTTTGGATCTACTTGTGTCTATCAAGATAAATCTAGACACCATGGTTTTGGGTGACTTTAACTACCCATCCACTGACTGGGTAAATTACTCGTGTGCAAACTCACTTACCCAAAGGTTCCTCGACTTCATTAACTCCAATGCCCTGAACCAGCTGATCGACACACCCCACAAGGCGTGCCAATATCCTGGATCTGGTGCTTACCAATATGGTGGACCACTGTAGCACCCCCACTGTGAGGTCTTCCCTGGTGAGATCTGACTACAAATCAGTCTCATTTGAAGTAACTATCACACCTGATCCCCCTAGCAGCAACTAAACTAAAAAACTTCTCCAAAGCAGATTATAACCTCTTACGTTATGGTATAAATAGCTTCACTGCACCTCCTCCCTCAGATGGAAATGGCAACTATGTCAAGCTCTACACCAATGTTTATATGAACACCTGTATACCTGCATTGAATCGGCCATACCTGATAGGACCAAAACAAGCTCCTCAAGGAAGAGCAAACCTGCCTGCTGGACAACTCCCATTAACAGGCTTTATAATAAGAGGAAAAAAATTGCTGTTTAAGATTAAGAAGGAGTAAGCCCTCCTAAACTATAAATACTCCCTCCTCAGCTTAAACAAGCAAATAAGACTTCTTGTGAAGTCCTCCAAAGCAAACTGCAAGTCCAAATTAGCTTCTTCAACAAAGGACAACCACACGGCATTCTATAGTGACATGTGTAACCTAAAAGTAAAGGCCCAGATTTGTGCTGAACTGGTAGTTAATGATACCACTTATACTGAGCCTCTGGACATACCTAACCTGTTGGCCAACAGGTTCTGTGGAAATGTCACTCCCATGACCCCGCCACATGTAACCCATGACATCCATACCACCTGTTACTTACCTTGTATCTCTAAAGAGCAGGTCATAAATGCCCTCTCTAAGGCCAAAAACACAACATCTATGGGACCTGATAACATCACAGGTTGCATCCTACATGGGCTCCAACATGTATTACCATCAACATTGGGTACTCTTTTCAATCATAGTCTAAGCATCAGCTTCGTACCAGCTGAATGGAAAACAACCACCATCATTCCCTTGCACAAAGGTGGTGTGTCCACTGACCCTGTGAACTATAGACCTATTAGCTTGACTAGCCTTATTTGCAATGCCATGGAGTGAATTATCATGGACCTTATCAACAAAGATGATGCCTGTTAAACCTGGTGGACTTCCTCAAGACAGTCAACAAGGCTCTGGAAGAAGGGAAATCTAGGCATACAGCCTACCTGGACTTAGCCAAGGCATTTGACACTATCCCCAACTCAGACGTCATGACAAACTCACCCAACTAGGCATCAACCCTTATATAGTTAGATGGGTCACTAACTGGCTCACTGATAGCACTCAGTCAAAACAGGGGAATCCACCTCCAACAGCAAACCTGTAACCAGTGGTTTTCCACAAGAATCTGTTCTGGGACCTCTACTGTTTGGCTCTATTTCTCCGAAGTACAAGCAAAAACTAAAGGTCTGTGGCTGACAAAAAATTTGCTAATGGCTGCAAACTGGGAGTGGTCATAGAATCTCCAAATTATGTCAACATCCTACAAGAGGGTCTTATACAAACAAATGATTGGTGCCAAGGTCATGGCCTTAAACTCAATGCAAACAAATGTATTATCATTCTTTTTGGTAAAAGTGATGTTCCTGCTAACTACCACATAAATAGCAGCACCTTAAGTACGCACTCAGTGGTGGGAGACCTCGGCACACAGGTTGACAGCAACCTTACCTTTGACAACTATGTCTCCAGAATAGTAAGAAGGGCATTCTATATTGCCTCCAGAAAAAAAGAAGTTATAATCTCCCTGTACTCTTCCCTCATCAGACCAATAAATGAGTACAATGCCTCTTTTGGCATGTACCTTTCCAATTACCTGCAGCAAATGGAGAAACCACAAAGGTTCCTTACAAGGAAAATTAAAGGTCTTCAGTATATGACCTATAGGGATTGTCTGAAATCACTGTCACTTTATTCTGTTTCATACAGACCACTCAGAGGTGATTTCTGCCTTGCATATAACGCAATCTCTGACCCTGCTTTATTGGAAATGCTGCATATCTGTAAGTCAAATGGCACACGGGTTACTTGCTTTAAAGGCCTTAGCCTGGTATGTGACATTAATAAAACCTGCTGGATGGACAGATTTGTCTCCAAGAGGTTAGCACAGCTTTGGAACAGACTTCCACTTCATGTCAAACAGAGCACTTCGTTGGGCCTCTTCAAATGCAGTCTGGATGATTGGATGGGTGACTGTAAATTCATCTGGGGGTTTCACCTGTATCCCTCTTGCACAGGGGCAATAGGTGCTGATCATGGAAATAATGGTAGAACTTGGCTAGGCCTGTAAGGGCCCTAGGGCAGTTAGCCTAGTAACTTCTTATGATCCTATGATTACACCATATTTGTTTTTTTTCATAAATTCTTTATATGCCAATTCAACTGCATATTTTAACATGGCTGAGAAATGTGAATTTTTTCATGATTAAATGGAGGCATGAAAGAGCTCCTACATATGATATTAGTAGTTTCAAACAAACGATTTGCAGTGGCCTCCCAAGTAGCACCCAGGTCTGAAATGCATGAATAAATACTATCTTCTACATTATCTAAAAATTCCTGTGCAGAGTCAAAATAACTTAAAACTGGCACTTCATGATTTACATTCTTATTACCAGAAACAAGTCCAATAAATGCAATTTGTGAATTAGGTGAAAAATCTCACATTTTAGTACATGAAATCTAGGCAAAACAGTAGGAACGAATTTTAACTCTAATTAAAGTGTGCATTACTGAGAACACAGCCAGATACGTTAACAACTAAAGAGTTAAAATTACAATTCTGACAGTCAGTACGCCCCAAACTATTCAATAAATAATCATTACCATTAGTTTTTCTTGCATTGTTAATGTCTCTCTCTAACTGAGGAGTTGCAGCCTTCATTATTTGGCCTTCCATGTTTTTTATCTTTGTAGAAGGTCTGCTTACCAGTATGAGAGTTCCAAAAACCTCTTTTGGTGGTTTACTGGGTCCTGAGCTAATGGAAGAGTGGGGAAAGTGTGTTCATCACTCTGCCATTTAGTAGAAAAGCCAGTTCCTTCTGACAAAGTGAACAAAGCCCCCTGCCCTTCCTGTTCACCTCCTAGTAATGTGTACGCACACCCCAACTGGTGTCTCTTCTGATTTGCCTTCCGAATGAAGGCTCACCATTGTGATAATCATGAAAGTCTCTTTTAAATTTTGTTTTCTTTTTCTACCAGTTCTTGTTCAAACAATTTAAATTTTTCATTTATGTCTCCCAAGCAATTATCTAACCTGGAGGCATTAAGTTGAGTAGACAACTCAGTGCAAGTCAGATTAATTTCCTCTTTCAACTTGCACTGTTTCAATAAATCCGTCTCCACCAGAATATTGACCCATTCAAGTGAACACCGATGAGCAGCAGCAATCCACCCTGCAAAAGCCACAGTAACCACACTACCCTGATCGACTGTCTCACTATCCACCTTTCCAATATCTGAGGGCTCATTGGAATGGGTTGGCATAGGCCTACTGTCTGTATCCAATGGAATTACAGGGGATGGCTGAATGTCCACCTCAGTGTCAGATTCAACCTGTGCACCCCCCGACTGTGCCACTGTTTGCCCACCACCATCATCAGAGTCTGCCGATACACTGACATCAGATGGTAAGAGTTCTACACTTCCACTGTCAGTATCACCTGTGATAATAAGCAAAATATCACAGGAAAACAATTAAAATCTACACTTCTAAAGTCCGATATATGCTAACAAACTAATGGTGATGCCACTATTACAGATATTACAGCAATACACACAACAGTCCTGACACCCACATCATACATATGTTTATTTTTATTTATTTATTTTATTTTATTTTATTTTACATTTGTTGATCGGGCTAGTCTAACTGGATATATGTCCATTTTCAGTAGAGGCCCGGGGAGATAAGCTCTGAGGAAGTAAAACTATAATCACATTATACAAAGATTAATTTGTATGTTAAGCATTGCAAGAAAAAAAACAGGGAATCGTGGATAGAATAAATATTTCTGTGAACTGCTCATCAGTAATGACATAAAAATGTTTGGCTTACCATGTGCAGATGACTCCAGAGTTCCTAGGTAGGATGGTCCTGGACGACATTAAGCAAAAGGTAGGGACACCATCATCACAATTAACAGTAGCACAGGGGGTTAAAACATTTGGCCATTTATGTATCCATTAATGATACTTTTAACAAAAACTTGAATGACACGTCTACCCCAAGCCCTTGTGTAATCAACCAGAATGTGTTGTTAATTGCATCAATATACAACTATCCCCCCAAAATAAAATAATGTCAAACAGAACTTAAATATCACTTTCAATATTTTACAATACAAGAAGTATTTAACAATTTAGATAGGTAAGCCTACCTGGAGGCTCCTCCTTGGACATACTTGTCCTCCCTGAAACAGCAGCACCAACATCAATCACATGCTGTTGTGCACTTTCTACTGAGCTCTCTGGATCCCTGACAGTGGACAGGAACTCTTCATTTGGTGTCAGTGGTGGCTCTGTAGCAGCCCACCCCTCCTCAGGTAGCAATCTCTCCATGAGCTACTACAGCTGCTCTACTCTAGGTCAATGTAATGTCAGTGGCCTATGATGCACCTGATCATATGTCATTCTCTGGCCGCCAACAGCATTTACATATCCCCACATCCTCTTTCAAACAGAAAGGCACCATGTTGCCTTAATGCTTGGACAATTCATCATTCTCAGAGTCACTGAAGGGGGGGTGTTGCAGCAATTGAGATGCTGGGGTCATAGTCCTAGGTGATATAAAACACAAAAGAAGGATAAATACACATAAGTATCACATAAATAAACTCCTGTTTAGATATAACACATAAAAGTAGTTTTTCAATATTAACCACTAGAGAAAAAAAAACAGTCAAGATATTCAAATATAAAAAAAGAATGCATGTGATTGTAACATATTGCAATCACACACAAAGCAAGGTTGGATCTAAAACAAAGGGAGTAAAAAATAGCAAAGCAAACCTCTGTGCAAATAATTTTGTTTGTGCCAACACAGAAATGGAACTTGGCTCCCCCACCAACAAAACAACAGGCAAATGACACATGTTGCTAGCAATCCATCAGTGAACTGCTAAAAGTGCTATCAAAGTAACTGCCCCAAAATGTGTACACATTTACCACAGAACATTCAATTTTAGACAATTGCCAGTCACCTCTGTCTGTGGCCAGCACTCCACTAGAGGTGTCTATGGGTCATCCTCAAAGGCTAACACCCCATGTGTCATTGACAATATAGGACATTTACATTTCGCTGAAATAACAATAGAATAATATAAAGAGAAAGAGTTGTAGCATTAGCACTTGTGATGTAAGTTAGTAAGGCTGTGCATCTGAAACAGTAAAATGCCCTGACAAAAATGTCTATGCAATATAATTAATCTTCTAAGAAGTGCATGCAGATAAAAGTTGCATTTGTTAATACATATATAAAAATGTTTCTAATTTACATCTAAGCATATCCACTATGTAACTGAAAAATGCAGTCATACCTTATTAAGATCTAGTATTCTTCTGTACAGATAAATTTAAAGATATAGCAAGTTTATTCTGTGTTATCCATATAAACAAGTCTCCTCATCTTTAAGTTCCCTAGCTGCATGGTTTCCTTTTTATAGTGTAGATTCAGGCATGTGAGCATGGTGAAGATGCAAATGTGGTGTGAATTCATTAGAATTGCTGAAACCCAAAGTCTTGGCTCCATGTTGCAGATGTAAATATACTGCAGGCACCCCCTCAGTGTTTGTTGCTAATGGATTGCAACTGTGAATAATTACTGGTAGGGAGAAGGAAAACACAACAGCAATTCAGGCTCCCTTACCTGTGGACGTGTCAGTCAGGTTAGACTTACAAAGTGTAGAAGTAATGGTATCAAGGTTTTAAATATAATAAGCAGCACACATTTCACAGTTTCTTTTCAGTAACATTGCTATTTAATATCCTCATGGATTTTAAGGATAATGATAAAAATGCCTTACAGATTATATATCTCAGATTACTGGTCAGATAAGAGAAGAATGAGCAGCATGCACAGAGAAATAAGACAGAGCTGCATTTCTGCAAGCAATAGTCATAAATGGTTGTGTAATCACTCATTGTACTACATCTAAAATTAATACATGTACAGACAATTCAAAAATGTACAACTGCCATATGTTTTGTTAATACTGTGGATGATGTTGCAATTGCTTGTATGTACAATGATTTTCATTCTCTGCTGCAAAGCTGTTTCTGTGACAAAGAGGAATAAGACACCCTTACTTTGTTTTGAAGGTTCATTGGAGTGAGAGTTCAAATCCAGACCTGTGTAAAAATATTTCATGTGTACCAACATAAATTTTGTAGTGTTGTCTATTTAATACATTTCTTTTCTTCCTTTTTTGTAATTTTCTTTTTTATGCCAGTATTTGCACAGTGCATGGCTTAGCAAAAACAAGGTAAATGGAGAAACACAATAAATATCATGTAAAGTACATATTGTATGACCAATACATCAACTAGACCTGTGAGTCCCTTATGTGGGTAGCACATCTGCTAAAGATGTTGATCCACAAAGCGCATGCTATTAGTAGAACAGGGTTCAAGTCTCACCTTTGTCTTTGAAGGATGAAACCTAATAAACACTGATCACAAAGCTAAAATAAGTTTAGCTTTATTTATCTTGTTTGCTCAATGCTTGCCGTCACATAAGCCTGGATTAGTGGCCCACACAGGAAACAGAAAGAATACCTGCAGACAGGATGTAGACATTCTAAATGTCAAAAAGGATACATTGTCGCATTGTTTTGCTTTCCATTATGCAACACCACTGGTGGTAAGTAACCTTCCCAAACACCTGCAGGTCTACAATACTTACAGAGAGGAAGCAGACAGTCAATGGCTCCAAAACAGATACATTCTATTAATTTTGTTGGACACCACACAAACACAGTAAGTGGTGTTGCATGATGGTTAGCACACAGAAGTTAATAATGAATAGGGAAATATGCAACTGTTGTAATGCAAATAGTGCTGGGTTATAATACTGGTTGTTACAGTTCCGTTTATAGTAATGAACAAGAAAATATCCAAGTGTTATTTTAATATTCCTGTTGCAACAGGTATAAGTATACGGCTGCCATACACATGGCCCTGGGTTCTAATAATGGAAATTCCAGACATTTTTACTGCTGCTCTATTTCACTTTATATTAAATATCACTTATAACAATTTAAACATAATTATAAATAACAATAACTATGCATAGCAGTGGAGCTCATATGAATTATATGTATGAGGGATAAGACATGCTTACCAGTGCCAGGATGAGTTCAGAACTAGCAATATCCCACAGTTTGTGTAAGTATGCTAATAAAGAGAATTTATAATAGATAGAAAGCTAAATATAGGCAAGACTGGTATGCATAATGCTCTTCTGTTCTCTTCTTTTCACAGCTAATGCAGAAACCAGTGCAAATAGGCAGGCCCATGCTGACTATCTAGAGAGACTGAGGGAAACACGTGGTATGTATGCAGCACAACAGAAGTATTACTGTAGCTTTTAAATTAAAAAATCTTTTCTATACAGTAGTAGCAAAGTAAGCATGTATATCCTAACTGTAAAAGCAAGTATGCATGTGTCAGTCTGTAGCACAACCAACTTTAGGAGTCAAGTGTGACTGTAGTCAGACGTTGTGGGTTCAAATACCATGAGTAGCAAGTATAAAATAGTACAATACTTTAATAGTATTACATAAATTAAATTCTATACAAGTGGCATAAATAACCTGCTGTTAACTTTAATCTGTATAATTGAACCAACTAAATTATAGTTTGTAGTTGTTAGGAAGTATACTTAAATGAAAACTTCAGATAAAACAATAGTATTATTGTGATAATGTATTGTATGTCACAGATGATGGCAGTAATTTTATCTCTTTTTTTTCTCTCACCCCAACCCTTATCGTTTTTTCTTTCCATCACTAACAAATCACAAAATACTTTACAGCACAGGGAGGTAGGCCAACCACAATGGATCAGCTTGGCCCCACTCAACCAGCTCTGGCACCAATGCACAGCAAATCTGGGATCCAGCCTGTCCGTACTACGTCTGCTACCCCTGAACTACCTGCACCTTGGCAACTGGTGTTGTGGTACCCTCTGGGAGTACTGACAAAAGTTGGGATTTTATCATCCACCAGGAGATGCCAGGGTTGGGGTTTAGGTTCGTGCACAGCAACAATGGTGCATGCATATGCCGGATGGATAAGTTGCTCTCCTTTATAGCCCATAGGAAGAGGAGGAGACATTAAACACTCCAGCAGCCAACAGAGTAAGGGGACAGCGATTACAGTCCTGCAGGTGAGGACTAGATTCTCACTGTCCCCTTGTTTGATGGGAATAAGCTTGTGTTGTTCCCTCCCTAGCCCCAGTCATGGTGTCCCCCAAACTTTTGTGTCCCTCACCACCCCTGTGTCTTGTCTTGTTTGCCCTGTTTGTTTGCATCTGCTTCCTCACCTACCCAACCTACCTGACCCAGAAATACCAATGCCCCTTACCAAACATTCCTCTCTTACTGAAGTAAAAAAAAAAAATCATCCCATATTTAACTCTCCACTTTGCACATGTGTCTTCCTGACATAATCGATTTGGTCCAATTGGGTATACAACATAACTGCATTGTCATCACCCCTCTTTGCGGAGGTAACAGTCCAAACTCAGCTAATATTCTGTACATATTTTCATTTTACACTGTTGAAGAAATGGATAGCTCTGGTTCTTTCCTACCTCCACTCTGCACATTTATATTGATTTCCCTTTGTTCTTCCTGCTGCTTGCCCCCCATTTTACCACTTTCCCATATATCTAATTTTAACACCTTTAATCTGGTCAAAAAATAGAATCACACACAACACACATAAGTAACAATAAAAGCAATGGAGCTCTTTACTTTTTCTCCTCTATGTGCCAAGTTTGGCATTGTGCACTAATGCCAAGCAAGAGTGAACAGCTCTTCAAAGGTGCAGTTGCCTACATGCAATGCCACTTGAACATGCTGCATTAAGATAACACACAATTAATGTGGTATAAAGAATTATTTCATTGCCTTCTAAATGCTCATTTAAAACTATGACATACACCTGGATTTGAACCTTATATCATCTGTGCTCCAAAAGAAATATGTCAGTGCATTTACACCTGCTGCCACAGAGTCAGCTAAGCAACACGTGTGTTTCATGCACACAATACTGAAAACTTTCATAATTTTGTCAATGAAGCTCATGTTTGCTCACCATTTAACTACATGCAAATAGGGAAAGCAGTATAAATGCATATCTCGCATGCGCAAACATTTTGGCATTGTGCACACCAGCTGCTTGGCGGTGCGCTTCTGAAGGTTTACATTAGCATGTATTACTTATGTTTATTGTCCATGTAGTCTTCATGCTATGAAAGTACATGTAAAAACACAAACAAGGGAAAGGCACTTTTTAAGAAAATAACACATATTTATACTGCAGCAATCTGTTACCTCCCCCAATGCACTGCAAACTTGGTCTGTCAGTACTTGATATTTACATATGTATGTGTAGTTGATATATTTGTGAATAAATGCTTTCTTGTATGCCACACATATATTTGTGAACAAAGGCTTTTTGTATACCACACACATCTTTATAATGACAATACACATTCTGTTTCTCCAGTACTTATAGTAATGTGGGCAGCTGTTTTCATATAGTTTCTAAAACTGCCTCATAGTAGCAAATAATACACACTGCACACTCATCAATCTGGTAACATGCAGAACTTTAATACCTTGACAGTTGGACATAGCTGCACATCCATTTTATGCCTGCCTCCCAACATCTTCTCCCAACATCCAATGCTGATGTTGTTCACTATAAATTGTCCTGCAGCCTTGTAAAAGTCAGACTTTTGCCATGGTGCTTGCATAAAATGCTGAGTTCTCTAGTCTGTATATTTAGTTAAGGGTTCTAATCTCATTGTAGTCTCCTGGGAGGTGTGTGTGTCTATATAGTCAGAAGAGCATAAGTGTGTATCCTGCAGTTACCACTCCAGTCCCACAGACTGCCAATATTTTGACAGTTGCACATGCCTACACATGCATTTCATGTTGGGCTCCCAACATCTTCTCTCCAACATCCAATGCTGATATTATCCACTGTAAATTGTCCTGCAGCCTTATAAAAGTCAGACGTGTGCTGTGGCTCTTTTGTTAAATACAGAGCTCTCTAGTCAGTCTACATAGATAGGCAGGGGTTCTATTCTCATTGCAGTCAAGTGTGTGTGTGTGTGTGTGTGTGTGTGTGTGTGTGTGTGTGTGTGTGTGTGTGTGTGTGCGTGTGTGCATTTGCTTGACATTAGAGAGAGCATTTTACACCAGCATGTGGAACACTTCGATTACCATCTTCTCCTCACCAGACACTGCTGATGTCATCAACTATAAAGTGTTGTCTGACACTCTCCAAGTCAAGACTTGCACTGTGGCACTTGCATTAAATACAGTGTTCTATAGACATATCCTGGCTCTCCTCATCTGTGAGGTTGGCCAACATGTAATCATGGACCTTTTCTAAATGGACACTGGTAATATCCCAGCTGTGTGCAAAAGATGTGTGAGTGGTTAATACTATATCCATGTCTGTTACATCTGTTAGATGTCCTCAAGAAGATCATCGAGGACATGCATGATGACAATACTATCATCCTGCAGAACTTGACCAGGCCAAGCCATATGACACAAACCCACACAACACTGCCACAAGTAGCCATAAGCACGTATGTCACCAAGTGGGTAGACCAGTGGATCACATATGTGATATCTAAATATGTTGAAGTGTGTGAAGTGACCTATATCTCAAGTCCAGTGATCAGGTCTGTACATCAGAGCTGTCTGCTAGGCCCTTTCCTGTCCATTATTTAAATCACAGATGTCAAGAATTACATACACATTCTGAGTCCAATCAGCTGTCTGGAGGACTGCAGATTATAGGCAATCATTGACTCCAATTGTGATAATTGGTGTGTATCAATACACACCAAAAATTGCTGCCACAGCCATGAGAACACATGAGGTGAAACAAAAACATGTGGGGGGATTTATTACTTTATGAAAACAAATGCACAACCCAATAATAATGTAGACATCACACCCCTATGAAAAGACCAAGTGTTATGTGACCTGTGTACTGGGGTAGATGATATGTGGAATGTCCCCCAGCATGTTCCCACAGTAGTGACTACTCCCTTGTATGTAATACAACTCTTAAGTATATGCAGGACATCCACATCAAAGGCCATAATACCATTCAGTCACATAACATAACATACATTTTCACTGTGCAGACTGTACTATACCATGTTGATATGTGATTAGTGTTCCTGCTACAGCTGTCTTCCATTTACATGCCCTTCTCTGCTGTACATTATGATGTTTCACCTGTCCTCTTTCATAGGTTCATAGGTAGGTACTAGGCTATTGGCCCTAGGGCCTATATAAGCCTAGCCAAAAAATGTACCCTGGCTTTCGCCACCCAAGAAAATTATTTTCCTGTGCCCCTGTCAAGCAGAGTCGCAGAAGTGATCCCTGGGGTGAATTTCCCATTTCCCATCCAATCATCAAGATTTTTCTTGAAGAGTGCTAATGAGGAGCTCTGTTTGACATAGATAGGTAGTCTGTTTCAGAGTATGTGAAGTCTCTGGGACAGGAATCTATCCCTCCAGCATGTTTTGTTTATTGTGGTGACAAGGTTTAGGTCCCTAGAGTGTATAGCTCGGAGGGATTGGGATTTCTTTAAGTGGAGCATGTCCAACAGCTCTGGGTTTGACATAGTTTTGTATGTTAGGCAGAGATCGCCCCTGAGTAGGTGATATGCGATGGAGTAAAGCTGTAGTTTTTTGAGACAGTCTGCATAGGGCATCTGTTTGAGGCCAGTAATCCTCATTGTGAGGTATTTCTGTGGTCTTTCCAGTTGTTGTAGATGTCTTGTGAGGTACATACCAAAAGGGGCATTGTACTCTATAATGGGTCTAATGAATGATGAGTAGAGGGGAACAATGACCTCTTTTTTTCTGGATGAGAATCCTTTTGTGATGAGATGAGCCACATAGAAGGATTTCCTGACCACTGTGGCGATGTGATTATCAAAGGAGAGACTACTGTCCACCTGTGTCCCAAGGTCTCTTATCACATTTTCGGCATTAAGTAGACTACCAGCTATGTGGTAGTTCATGAGTACAGAGTTTTTACCAAAGGGGATAACATTACACTTTTTGGCATTGAGCTTCAGGCCATGGCTTTGACACCAGGTATCTGTCTCAGTGAGGCCCTTTTGTAGTTTGTCCACATCGTTAGGAGTTTTGATTATGGCTCCTAGTTTGCAGTCATCTGCAAACTTTGTTAGCCAAAGACCTTCTGTGCTAGCCTGCACTTCAGAGAAGTAGATACCAAACAGGAGAGGACCCAGGACTGAACCCTGTGGTACTCCACTTGTCAATGGTCTGAAGTTGGATTTGGAATCCGCTACTTTTACAGTGTGGGTTCTGTCCATGAGCCAGTTGGCAACCCATCTTGTGACATAGGGATTTATACCTAGTTTAGTGAGCTTATCTATAATTCCAGAGTGGGGGATGGTGTCGAAAGCCTTGGCGAGATCTAGATAAGCTGTGTGAACCATTTTACCCTCATCTATGGCTTTGGTGACTGCTTCAAAGAAGTCAATCAGGTTTAGGAGACATGATCTGCCTTTTACAAATCCAAACTTAGTAGGGTCCAGAGTTTGGAGATTACCAATATCTTTGTTTATGAGTTCCACAATGATACATTCCATGGCCTTGCAGACCAGGCTCGTCAGGCTAATGGGGTGGTAGTTCCCGGGGTCCGTCATGGCTCTCCTTTGTGGAGTGGGATAACCGTCATGGTGCGCCATTCAGTGGGTACAAAGCCTGAGGTGAGGCTATGATTGAACATGGTACTTAGGTAGGGTGCCAGTTCATTCTGTAGTTTGTGTAGAACGCAGCCTGGGATATTGTCAGGTCCCATGGATGCTGTGTTCTTGGCTTTGGAGAGTGTGTTTTTTACCTGTGCAGCTGTGATTATAGGAACTTTGCATTCTTCCGGTATAGAGATGGGCCCTCTAGGATGTGAGAGGGGGGTAAAGTTAGCACTGAACTTATCTGCTAGGATGTTGGCAATATCAGTTGGTTCTGTAAATTTAGTGCCATTGTGCTGTAACTCAGAGCAGATCTAAGTGTTCCCATTGAGATTCTTGACATAGCTATAGAATGCTTTGTGGTTGTCTTTAGAGTCAGTGGCAATTTTGTTTTTGTAACTAGCTTTGGAGGATTTTATGAGGGATCTCAGCTTCTTACTGAGGTTGACCAGGGAGTTCCTCCAGTCATGGGATTTTACTCTTTTTTGCAACAGTTTCTTTCTTCTGTTGTAGAGTTTGTTTATGGCAGAGGACCACCAGATTGGCTTCCTTTTTTTGGAAGATAATATCTTGGTTCTATTAGGGATAGCATGATCCATGCACTCGTGTAAGTGCTTATAAAGTGCATTTGTGTAGGATTCAGCAGTCATACCTCTATTGTCCGTCTGCATGGGTGTCATGAAGTTTGCCACTTCTGTCTTAAGAAGTGTGAAGTTGGCTTTGGAGAAGTCTTTTATGATGGTTTCCCTAATTGGGGGTGGGGTGGGATGTAGATGTCTAGGCTGATTAGCTTGTGGTCGGATCTGACCAACAAGGAATTGACCTCTGGTGTGGAACACCGGTTTCCCATGTTGGTAATGACCAGGTCTAGGATATTGCTGCCCTTGGTGGGGATGTGTGTTCATTTCTACAGTTCATGTGTGTGTTTATTTTAAATGACAGTCCATGTACTGTTATGGGTCATTTACAAACCTTTTGTACAGAATGCCTAAAATGGGATTCCAGCATACTCTGCCCAGTATACACTGTCCTATAATGTTTTGTACGTATACATTGCTATATTATTAACCCTGGTAATCAATGTGGTATTTTGTGCAATCCTGCAGACTTAGTTTGACCATAGGTAAACAGCTTTACATGTCTGCTGCTATCTGTGTTGCTTTACATGGTTTTCTGGCTGGCAACACTTTTGCTAACCATGAAATCTCACTTGTTTAATTTTAAATGTAGTGCAAGGCATGACTATGTAATTAGCACTACTGTTCACAGCACAAACATGTAGACTCTGTGTAGACTTCGCACAAAGCCTACATAGAATTTATCGAATCCCCAGGTTTTTCTTCTTCTTTTGTCTTTTTTTTTAACTAAAAATCTAAGGAAGGAGAGTCAGGGGAAAGGCACAGAAATGGGGCACAAGGTACTTGGTGGGAGGAGGAGGAGTGAGTATCTGGCCACCCATTTGGTGAATCATTAGGATGAGTGGACCTTACAATATTTATGTAATGTTGGTTATGATAAGGTCAACAATTATATTTCATCACATTTATATGATCTTCTCTTAGAATATAAACTTGATTTAAAATGTTAAGTTTTGGAAAATCTTATATCAAAATGAGTATGATTTATTTATTGATTCAAATAGTCACTTGTCTCTTGACTCTATAGCCAAAACACATAGATCTCCTTTCTGGAAACTTATACATAGAAGGTTATTCATAGAGCATTCTTTACACCAGATAAGTTGAATAAAAGTATTAAAAATAATACATTTAAATGTTGTGGATGTAATTCAGAAGAGAAACCAAATTAGGAGTATATCATATTAGTGTTGCTCAAAACTTTCTAATTTTAAAAATAAATAGAAGGCTTTACTTAAATTATATGGTCAGATAATTTTTGTCTTTCTAAAGATATAATCCTTTATTATAACCATCTTCCTTTAATGATTAAAATATGTCAGCGTGTACTAGAAAAGTACTTATTAAGAAACAGTCATTAACAGATCCACTATCTTTACCTGACTCTCTTACAATGTTACGACTAATTCCTGGTAAAAAGATTAGCTTAATTAAATCTGAGGCTGGAAATATGCCAGATTTTACATTTTGGCCCAAAATGTCAGACCTTTAAATTAAATTAAATTAAATTGATAAAATCTGGCTACTTTACCTTATATTTTATAAATAAATCATCATTTCCTTTTAATTTATCAATTGTTTAGTGTTTTATCAGTTGCTCTAAATTTTAATTTATTTTATAATTTTGACAAGTGTAATTTTAAAGCCCAACTCACGTGCATACTGTAAATAGCTATTGACTTTTTTTAATTTTTTAGGTTATTCTAGTAATGCATTGTGATTTTATTATTGTTCTCATGTATTCGATAAAAACATTTGAAAAAAAACTTCCACTGAAGAGTGGTAGGGGGTAGGGTGGGAGGAAGTGTGCATGTTCTGGTGTTCTGTTGTTTTTTTTTTTTTTTGCTTTTCCCTTGTTCTTCAAATGGAGAGCTGGGGAGGTGAGGTGCCACTACAGAGAGTAGCCCCAGGTGCTACTAAGGCTATGCCTATGCTTCCGTAAGCCTAACTCCCAGAATGCAACATGTCTCTGCAGTGGTTTAATACAAAGTCTAGTATTTGTGAAGAATAGCTGAAAGTCTACCTTTTTACAATGCTACAGTATTCACAGCAGCTATGTACACTAGAGAAATTATTTTCAACATTCATTTATGAAGATTAGGTTTATGAACTAGGCAAAAGAGTAACAATCACTTAACTAGAGTTTAGGCTATCAGTAATATTTTAGCCCAGAACTAATATACTCGATTTGTAAGACCTTCAAAAGAACTGATCAGTTTATTTTAGCTCCCATAATGCTAAGCAATATTTCAATGTCATTAAAATGCTTAAATGACTTCCTGCACAAAACTGGCACAATATATTACTACCATGTTCTCCATATGATCATGTACACCATAAAGATCTTGCAAGACATGCTATAACAATAAGGCATCCCAGACCATGTGCAATTTTATCCTTGTATTTAAGAAGAAGGAATCGTGTCTGAATTTTCTGTGTTTAGAGAGAAGCATTTAAAATGAACATAGGACTCTGCCAGGGGGGTGTCTGCCTCCCCCTCTTTTCTTGATTCTCATGGGCAGGTTATCAATATGCAGCCAAAGTCTTAAAAGTATGCAGTATGTGGTGACACATTTGTTGTTTGCAGATGATGTCCTCTTATCATCCAGTGATTCATCCCCAGTGTACACTGAAGTGATCTGATGCAGAATGTGAACTTACTGGGATCAAAACCCAATACAAAACTCTAAGGAAGACTTCCAAGATGGCTGCACAATCAGCAGCAGGCTGATTAGAGCAACACAACATGGGAAAACTTATTAATAAAGCCAGTAAAAGTTATAATTTTGGATACAATTCAGTTAATGAGCCAGTAATTGCACTTCCTAAATGCCAGGAAAGAAGCATTTTATGGAAAGTAAGAGAAAAGCAACCAAAAAAATGAGAAAACAAAGTTCTGGCTGGGGAAAAACATCATGGCTGAGCCTGTTCAGCAAAAAAGCAATTAAAGTTTCAGCTTTAGTACAGAAGATAGCGTCAAGTAATTCAGAGGAAAAATAAATTAAATGCACTTCTCAACCATCCTAAGTACTGCAGAACGTTCAGATCTGTGGCTGATATTTTTGCTCTGTTCCTCATAAAATTTGTGGTTTTCTGGCAAATCATTGAGGATTGAATTCCCTTAAAGATAGACTTTTGAGTTTCAGATGTCATATCTTTTAAAAATACCTACTAATGTAAAATCTTTTGTTTAGCAACTTCATAAGTTTATTGATTGGGCCTCAGTCAATAAACTTTTAAATCCAGTACAGGCTAAACAACCAATACCAAACACACAGAAACAGAATGATGCTATAGCCAACCAATTCAATACTGATCTTAATGACAGTAGAGTCATTAGCCAACCAGGTAACAGTATGGACAGTAAGAGATGAATTAATCAAAAAAAAATTTAATACTTCTCTTTCCAATCAGTTTCCATAGATACCATCAAAACATGTCTCACAAATTAAAGCCTATAACTGCCTCTGACAATTAGCTTGGCAAATATTTTAAAACAGCACCTGATGCTATTGTATATCCAGTCTCATTTCTGATAAATCAATCATTATTTGAAATAAAGTCCTCTCATTCATTCATCATTCATTATTTCATGACACAAGGGCAGAATCAATAAAGGTCTTTCAGAGTACAGGACATTTGACACTTTATCTCCCCTATCAAAAAATATTAGAAAAATGTATTCATACACAACTTCTCAATTATGTAATAGATAACCAGCTTCAGTCTTCACCCCAGCATGGCTTCCATCCTCATCACAGAGCAACTGCTGCTTTACTGAATTATGTTTATAATGTCAACAACCACAGAAATGCCAGAAGCCTAGCCTCCATCATCTTCCTAGACTTATCAAAAGCTTTTGATACTGAATCCTACCAGAAACTCTTACATAAGCTCTCAGCCTTAGAGCTTATCAACTCTTGACTACAATGGTTCAATAACTACCTCTCATACAGAGCATAAACAGTGAAAAGAAAAAAAATATTTCTCCACCTTCTTGCCAGTAACTGTTATCAATGGCCTCTCCACTACTATAAAAAATCTATACTAGTTCAAAACCCTGATGATTCAACCTTAATCTACTCTCCCAAAATCATCTTTCTAAAGTCCAAGACCTTACAACAATCCTTATCAAATGAAACTTGTTTAAATGCTTCACAATTACTTCTATACCCTAAAACAACTAAATTACTACTACACCATGAAAGAACAAGAAAATCACAGAAAATAACTGGCTATCATCACAGATGACCAGTTGAAATTCAACCACCATGTATTGCATTTGGTAAAAAGATCTCATCAAAAATTAAGTGTATTATACAGAGTAAAAATATACCTCACTGACATAGCCAGAAGACATATAACCTCAACTTTCTTACTGCCATCTGCCATCCCTCTTCTATGTTGCCCCAATCTCCACTAACCTTCAAGTCTCACAACTATCCAAACTTGAGCAATGTTATAATAAAACAGCCAAATTTGCAACATCTGTAGACAGTCCAATTCTTGGATGTTCCTGTTTAGGTACTTACCAAAGTGGGGATTGTACTCAATGATAGGTCTGATGAATGCTGAATACAATGGAACAATAACGTTCTCAGACCTAGATGCCATACCTTTGTTTATAAGTTGCACAACATAGAATGATTTCCTCACTACCACAGACATGTGATGGCCAAAAGCTAGCTTGCTATCTATGTGTGTCCCCATGTCCCTGATTATTGGGTTAACTGTTAAGAGTGTGCTGTCAATATAATAGTTACCTGGGGTGGATGACTTCCCAAAGGGTACTATTATGCATTTCTTAGCATTTAATTTTATTCCATGACTCTGACATCAGTTGTTTGTCTATGCCAGCCCTTCCAGGAGAATATTAGTGTCAATGAGGAAATTCTATGACAGCTTTTAATTTGTAATCATCTGCAAATTTAGTCAACCAGAGGTCCTTGACATTGGCCTTGAAATTCGAGAAATGGATGCAGAAAAGACCAGTGCCAGGACCAGTCACTGAGGGACTCTGCTAGTGACTGACCTCTTTGTAGAGGTGGGCTCCACAATTCTAACTTCTTGCATTCTGTCTGTGAGCTAGATGGCTACCCACCAGGTGAATTAACGAATTATACCTAACCTCTTGAGTTTGTCAACAATCCCCAAATGGGGTATTGTGTCAGATGTCTTGGCCAGGTCAAGATAGTGTCATCCATTTTGCCCTAGTCAATTGTTTTGGCGACCTTCTCAATGAAGTCCACCAGGCTAAGTAGGCATGACTTGCCCTTGACTATACCAAAATGCGTTGGGTCCAGTGTCTGGACATTTTCTATGTAATTATTGATAATTTCCATGGCTTTGTATGTACAATTAGTGAGAATTATGGGTCTGTAGTTTCCAGGGTCTGTAGATGGCCCTACTTTGTGTAGAGGGATGATGGTTGCAGTTTGCCATTCATGAGGCATAAAGTCTGTTTGGAGGCTACAGTTAAATAGTGAATCTAAATGACCTAATAGGTCATGTTTTGTGCTATTTAGAATGCAGCCTGAGATATTGTTGGGGTCCATCAATCCAGTATTCTTGGCCATAGAGACAGCATTGAGGACTTGTTCCCAGGTGATTGCTAGGGAGCTAAGCTTGATGGTATTTCCTGTGGGGGGGGGGCTGGGTGGAAGACAGGGGTAAAGTTAGAGCTGAATTTGTCTGCCAGTAGCTTTGCTGTATCTTCTGGCTCAGTATAGGTGGCTCCATTAACAATGAGTTCTGCACACAATTGTGTATTGCCTTTGAGTTTGTGGACATAGCTAAAGAATGTATCTACAATACATTGCCCTTGCCTTGACCTTGAAGGCCAAATTTACCTCAGATTTATCTTTGATAAGGAACGAGGCAGGGATGTCCTCTTTCCCCTTTGTTATTTGACTTAATTTTAGAGCCACTGGCAAAGAAAATAAAGGATTTAAATTCAAGGATATAATTGGCATGGTGATCATGAAAACTTGGCTTTATTTTCAGATGATAGTACTTTGTACATGATAAAACCAGAACAGGACATTCAGAGACAGTGTCAAGTCTTTTGGAGATATAAAATTAATGAAAGCAAAACAAAGGCTATAGCTGTAAAGTATGTACCCACACATGAATTGGTTCAGCAACAACCATATTTATGGGGACACAATAAAATGAAGTATTTAGGAGTAGGGGTTGAAAAGGATTCGGTTATGACAGCTAAGGATTTGTGGGAGGAGACGAAACAGAAGAAATTGGAAGCTCTAGTTTATGGATATGGATAGCAAGATACAAGCAGTGAAATATTTTAATCCGTTTAGCTTTCTATAAAGGTCAAGCATATTTTAATCGACCAGAGGAGACGTTATGGACAGTATTGAAAAAAGGGTTGAAGGATTTCATTTGGGAGGTGCAAAGAGCAAAGGTCAAGTAGGAGAAGCTGATCATTCGAAATGAACAAGGTGGTGTATGGTTACCTGATTTTAAGTTACATTTTAGAGGTACACAATTAAAGCACATATACATAGCACAAGCAGAAAACCTTCATTCAAAATGGAAATGGATGGTGAGGAAGCAGGGGGAGGGGAGTTTCATGAAATGAGGAGAGACTGGGATTTTGAATGAAGATCTTTAAGGAGAATAATAACAGTCAAGCAGAATATTATATTCATAACATGGTAGAAAGTAATCTAAGAACTAATCCAACAGGAGAATGGAGAAACAAGATTCTTTCAACAGGGATGACTGCAATTAGGGCTACATAGAATAGGCAAGAGGGTCTGGAATTTATTGGAGAAACCTGTCAAAGGAACCAATGCATTGAGAGCAAATAACTCTTGCAGGAAAGATAACAGAGTGGGATGAGGCCAAGAAGAAATTTTGACTGCAGGCTAGAGACTGCCATCCCTATCAGGGATTGATATTAGAGTACAAGTAAAGAGAAAGGGTCATGGGAATCCTAAGTGAAAGACCTGCTCTGGTAGAAGTTTTAGTTGAAATCAGAACAGAAAGTACTGTCAGAAAGATACAATTAGTAGGGCATAAAATATTGCATGATATCGATAGGAATTAGAGTAGGTTAGAGAAGATTAGTAAGACAGACTGGATAAGCAATTCAGAAGGAAACAATCGGAGGACATATGTATCATTCCCAAATATGCAACAAAGTCTAGAAGATTTAGGATTTTTGCTTGGAAGTGCTTGCATATGTAATTTTATACCCCAAGCAGACTCCAAAGAATTTTTCCTTGGAGAGATGATAAATGTTGGAGGGGTGATGGGGAAGAAACAGGTAACTGGAAACATGTTTTGGCAGTGCAATGTATTGGCAGACTTTAAAAATTCCCTACAGAGTACTCTGTCTGAAATATTATGTGAGCAAATGGGTGTAATTAAAGAAATTATTTTTGAGCTGAGCCTAGGTACAGTAAGGCCTTGCTAAGTTTAATTCTGATGGCTGCCAAAAAAGCAATTGCTAGAACATGAAAATCAGAATCTAAACTTACTGTATTTAAAATAGAGAATATTGTAAGAGAGATAAATGAAGTGGGAATGGAATCTAGAAAAGGGAAGGAGCAAATTACATGCAGAATAATAGAAAAACTGGAGCGGGAACCCTCTTCCCAAATGAAATCTATGAGTTTATTAGCTTAAAGTGCGTTTAATTACGGTACACTGTTTTTTAAGCTTCTGATGAAGTCAAATATTTGTTTTTGATGAAAAGTGTACCGTAATTAAACGCACTTTAAGCTAATAAACTCATAGATTTCATTTGCGAAGAGGGTTCCCGCTCCAGTTTTTCTATTTTTGGCTGTTTGTTTACAATGCTTCTTGGTTTACATGCAGAATAATGTTTTGGAGGAGGAGGAGTGAAGTTTAAGGGAAGATAGGAATTCAGCAGTTTATGTAATGCTAGATTGATGATAATTTTACAAAATAATATATGCACTGTTTAATGTTTGTAACTGTTGATATATTAATATGGTTTGTTTTCTTTTATATAAATGTATATTTGCTTATTTCTTAAGGGATAATTCAATAAAGGTGTTACAAAATTGGCTTTGCTAGATGTTATTTTTCCTCTGAGTTGTTTGTCCAGTTTGATTAGAGTGCTTTTATCCTGCTGGGTGCTACATCTCCTAATTTTTGCCATGATTTTCTTCCTTCTGTTATACAGCCTACTGATGTGATTCCACCAATGGTGGTTTGTTTTTGGAGTTAGTTTGTACTTATTCCTGGTGTGTACAGCTGCCTCTGTGTAGCTATTAACATGACTGAACAAGTCCCCATTGACAGCAGTGTTCTCAGAGCCTGGGGGAGGGGGCTTGAAATGTTGCCAGGTTATAACTTTATAGACGTTAACCTGAGAGTAATTCCTAAACATTCCAAGGTTAGCTATGGTTTCACTTTTATTTTTACTATAAATGGAGACTGTTTTGTGGGCTGACCTTATGAGACAGGACATTATACTAGGGGACATGCAGTTCTCTCCCATATTAGTGAGGACCAGATCAGGTATGTTTACACCCCTGGTTGGCATATGAACAATCTGAGCCAAGGAGTCTGTGTTTATAAAATCGATAAATTTCTGTGCCTGCATGTTTGCTGCCATATATCATTCCCAGTTAACAGTGAGGTAATAAAAGTCTTACATGAATATGGTATTGGGTTGGATGACGAGTATTTCAAGCAAACTTAAATATGTGTCAAGGGTTTTCTGAGTCATAGAGGGAAAACTATCCTGACACTGACAATAATGTTCTTTCACTGAGTAGCTAGGCTGACTCTCTATGACAGTGCAAGAAAGTCATCTATGTGCGAACATCTGGCTCTCCATGACAATGCAAGAAGGTCAACAATGCATTGACATCTGGCAGTAAAGCCATTGTTCCTGCAGGATTAGGAGAACTCAGCTGAAGTGTTTCTTGTATGTAGTGAAGGTTCCTTCTGGTAACTCACCCCAGGTGTGTACCAGGCAAAACCAATTGGGGTATGCTGAGGAGCAGAACGAGGATGTGCTGTAGGAACTATACTCCTTATCTTGTCATACATTAAGTATCCCACAGGATGATCTCATACTTCTGCCCAGTAACTGATGACCTCCACAATGAGGCAGACATGATTTCTGAGGATGACAAAGTCTGGTCTGCCCTGTTCAGCTTGCTACCAGCTTGATCCTCAGTGGGACAAGTGATTTAAAAAAGGATGGCTGGATGAACAGATGTGCTATTTCTTTTAAATTACTGTACCAACATTTCTATCTCACACAAGTTCATGCGCTCTTCTTAACCATGTGTAATTTTGTCTTGGATCCTGTGTGTTTTAGCTCATGTTACACACTATAGCCAAGGCAGGCTCTATAAATAGCACAGTTATATTGACCAGCAATCCATCTATCAAAGCTAATGAATGGCTGCAGGTTTTTATAAGAAAATTGATCAAACATCTACTGGATGACTCTTCCTTTAGCTTCTTTACTTCGTTTTCGATTCCTGGCTGCTCCTATAAAACAAGATGTTCATTATTCTCATTGATGCAATAACCTTTTGGTTTTAGGGGTTCTATCCTGCCCAGGATATAAAAACCAACAAGTTCACAAAGCTCTGGCTCCCGCCCACATATTCAGTCTGACTGCTGATTGGCTAGCCTATTGGAGGAAACTCAGCAGTCAGAGTGAAGGCAATTTCAGTATTTTTTGCCACCTTGAGAGGAAGTGCCTTTGAGTCTTCACAGGAGCAGCAAGCCACCTTTAATTTTCTTATTTGGCAAATAACTCTCCACAGGGGATCCCTTCCACATAGCATTTGTTACCCTTTTCAAGAAGCTGGTATATTTTATTTAGTTTAAACACAAACGTTGACCCAAAGCACCAAGTCTCCAACACGTAAAAAAATATAAAAACACAAATTTATTGTGTTGTAGATACAAGAAATAAAAGCAAATAATGGTAATACAAGCAAATAACGGTTACGTGCTTTTCGTCTCAATATAGCAGACTTCAGACAATGAGAAACACCATGAGCTGAAGGGAATTGTTCCCTTCAGCTCATGGTGTATCTCATTGTCTGAAGAAGTCTGCCATATTAAGACGAAAAGCGCTTAACAGTTATTTGCTTGTATTACCATTATTTGCTTTATCTAACACTGTACTCGAACAATGAGATACACCATGAGCTGAAGGGAATTGTTCCCTTCAGCTCATGGTGTATCTCATTGTCTGAAGAAGTCTGCTATATTGAGACAAATTGTTCCCCTCAGCTCATGGTGTATCTCATTGTCTGAAGAAGTCTGCTATATTGAGACAAAAAGCGCTTAACCATTATTTGCTTGTATTATCGTTATTTGCTTTTATTTCTTGTATCTACAACACAATCAATTTGTGTTTTTATATTTTTCTACGTGTTGGAGACTTGCTGTTTTGGGTCAACGTTTGTGTTTAAAGTTTAAGTTTGGATTCGTTGTTGGATTATCGAGTATATTTTATTTAGTGACTAAAAGGGGTATTTCTCTTTAAGAAACCCAACATTTTTTACAATATCGGACATTTCCACCCGACATTTTTTTACAATATTGGACGTTTCCAGTTAAGGACTGCTATTTTTAGCTAAAGGCTTAATTTCTGATTTGGGGTTATGTTTGTATAAAAATGTGTACTGACTATGTAAACTCTTTATGTATTTAAGGATGAGGAAGTGTTTTAAACTCAGCAGAAAAATACTTAAAGTTTTTTGTGCTTCTGTACTCTTTGTGTTGACTTAACAGTTATTTTTTTTTCTATCACTGTACATTGTGGACAAGTGCTTGTTTCTGACAGGGTTTTCTGTGTTTTACTTTTACTTGAAAAAAAGGTGTCCATGTGATAAAGTGTGTGTGTGTGTGTGTGTGTGTGTGTGTGTGTGTGTGTGTGTGTGTGTGTGTGTGTGTGTGTGTGTGTGTGTGTGTATGTGTGTGTGTGTGTGTGTGTGTGTGTGTGTGTGTGTGTGTGTGTGTGTGTGTGTGTGTGTGTGTGTGTGTGTGTGTGTTTGTGTGTGTGTGTGCACGTGCGCGCACGTGTATATGTGCTGCTTGTGAACACTTGTGTAACAACTTACCTTCTGAATGAATCACTACAGCACTGTTTACCAACATCTAGACCTCTCCCTCAAATGCAGCATTGTTACTTACTGTGGTCCTGCAGGTTATTCTCCCACTGTACCTAAAAACAAGAAACAACATAATAAAGACCTCTTGTCACCACCATGGGCTCATGCAGTGCCTTGGCCATTAGTGAGTGAACCTGTAGTGGCTAACCTGTGCTCCTCAGACCATTTACTTGCTTCTCCAGGTAGTCCTGATGCAGTCCTTTCAGGCACCATAGACTAAAGACCAGCCACATCCTCGTTGCCTGTTCCAGTGTCCAATTTGGGCATGGAAGAACCATCTTCTTTGGGTATGGGAGACTCCAAGAGACGTTTCTTGGAGTAACTGGGGAAAGAAACCTCTTGGCAGGGCTGAAGTGCCATCTCCTAGTTGGTCCTCTTCCAGTGTGTTACATGCAAAGAAAAAAATAGAAGGTTAGACATTGCTTATATGAAGACATGGTCTCTGTTCATAAATATATATATTTTTTATTTTAACTCACAATTATTACAGTTTTTTAATCCTGGTGCTCAGAAACCATTACCCAAGGGCAATATCAGTAAAGAAATTCTCTATGAAAATTTGTCAGAGGATTCTGATATGGACAGATAGTGGGCTTCCTTTCCTGTGGATTCCCAAAACCATAAATGTGAATCTAAGGAAATTTGGTTTTCTTCATCTTCTTTTGAGTAATTTTCTTTCTTTCAGACTGTTTCCATAATGAAGGAGGTATTTTTTTGGGAACAAGTGGATGTTCCTCATGAATTAGGGAGATACATGATGTTACAAGTAGATATACCTCATTCTACACCCATCCCTCCCATTTTGCCAGCCTTGGAGAATGTGTTTAATGCTGCCTGTAATAATCCTGACTCTCAACCTTCAGTCCCCAAAACACAGGCAGAATATATAAAATACCTCAAATTAATAAATTCTTGTTTTCTTATCTTTGGTAAACTCCAGCTACCATATCTACATCTTCGCAAGCTGGAAACACACTGTTAGTCAATACCAAGCTCTCCCCTGTGGACAAAGAAGGCATGGTGTTGGACAGATTTGATAAGGGAACTCTCTCTTCTTCCACTCTAGCTGATATAATTCTTAAATAGCAGGCACATATGTGGACATTTATTCCATTTTGTGCCGACAGTTGGAGGGGGATACTAGCTCCTTTCTCAGTTCTATTGTTTCTAATCTTCTTGAAGTACCTAAGCATGCTTTTAGGAGTGAATATGACTGTGCAGGTACTGGGCCTCAGAACACTGATACTGCTACAAATTTGAGGGAGTACTCTTGGGTATGTAATCAAACATTTGGTGATGAAGTAAGTCTGTTGAGTTATGCATTGGATAAGGTTTTGTTTGGCTGTTCTGCTTCTCAGGACCTCAAACATTCTGATTAAGGAGGGAAATTAATTCAGGACAAGTCTAAGATTTTTAAGCTCTCCTTTACAAAAGTTCTAAATACTATTTCCTTTTAAAGAACTAAATAATCTCTGTCAACTCAAGGCAAACAGGGAACAGAAGTGGGGGTGTGGGGGGCAACAAGAAACAAGGACCTTTTTCAAAAAGGGACAATCTGCTACTTCAGAATAACTATGTCAGCATTCCATCACATGCCCCTCCCTTCCCTTCCTGCCCCATTCTCTCCAAATCTGTCCCAGAAATACCTCTTTAAATTTCCCTTTGGCAGCATATTGTTTCAGACTCCTGGGTTCTAAAAGTTGTTCAGGGCGATTAAAGTTGGCACTGAATACAAATACATCCATTCAGGGGAATACCTCCCCATCCTCTGAACCAAGCAGAGTTTTTATCCTCAGGTTCATCACTTACTCACCCTAGGATCCATAGAACCAGTGCCTTTAGATCAAAGGGGCAAAGGCCTCTATTCCAGAATGTTTCTGGTACCAAAGAAAGAGCTTTCATGGAGACCAGTTATAGACCTTTCCTTTCACAATCTGTATGTGAAAGCACCAAAATTCAAAATGCCGATTTTTCAACCTCTGTTACCTCTCATTCCTGCTTTGAGTAGAATGGTAACATTAGAACTAAAAGATGCTTATCATATTATCAATTCTGCATTTCCCCCTTGGGTTATCTACACTTCCATTGATGTTTACAAAGTGTCTAGCTCCACTGATAGCTCATTGCAGACTGCAGGGCACTCACATATTGCCTTAGACAACTTACACATCTTACAGTCTTTTTCTAGATGTCTAGAGTCCTTAAAATGGATTTCATCTCTTCTTCCAATCTGGGATTCCAAATAAATGTTCAAAAATCCTTCTTGGACTCCAGCACACAGGCCTGTATTCATAGTCTGCCTTCTAGACACCTCTCAGCAAAAGGCTTTTCTTATGCAGGAGGAGGTGGAGTTTTATCTGCAAACTTTCCAGAGCTTCTCCAATCAGTGTCAGACTTCTACAAGAGAATATCTATCTCAGGATTCTAGACTCGTGGTTTCTTTGATTCTCGTGATTTCTGTCGCCAGATTACACATGAGAAAAATTCAGTGGTCTTTTAAAAAAAAAACACATAGATGCAACATCTGCATCTTCTGGAATTTCAGATTACAATTTTGGGCTTTGTCAAACAGGAACTGTGCTGCTGAAGACAGCAAATGACTCTAAATCCAGATCTCACCTTCTCTCCTCAAATCCCTGATCAATCTTTAACTAAAGATGCCTCATATTTTGCTAAGGGAGCAGTTTCTGTTTGGGTAAAGGTGCAAGACAGACTGAAGCACATAAATGTCAAAGAGATGTTACCTGTTACCCATGCCTTGAAATTTCTTCATCATCTATGGTCCTTTAGTCATCTTCAGATGATTAAAGAGAGCACCACAGTATTGTGGTACATAAATGAGCAGGGACTACAAGGTTGCAACCTCTGTGCGGGCTGGCTGTGATGGCTTGGGAGGCAGCGCTGCAGAATTCTTTATCCCTCCAAAATACTTTACTTTCTGTCAAAACAAAATATGGGTTCTGATTATATAATCGTAGATGCAATCCTTCAAATGAATCTTGATCGAACTTGAAATCACAAAACAGCAAAATAGCGAAACAGCATATAAGCGATTTCTTTCCATGAGAAAGAAATCGCTTGGTCGCCTCTGTTACTTTGCCATTTTCGTCACTGTAGTGCAATCTCAGGTTTGGTATATTTAAGTAGAGGGGTGTTAGATATTATGAATATAAGGCTGAAATTAATTCTGTTGTAAATATGCTGAAAGAAAAAGCTTGCTTAAATGCAGAAATAGAGTTTAGTAATATGTGATCAGCATTCATACTAAATGACCATGGCTTGGAAAATAAGGAACCTGCTGAATGGACAGAAGAAAAGTCACTAGTAGTGCACAACAGGTGCCATTTCTGTCACTCACCACACACACACACACACACACACACACACACACACACACACACACACACACACCTTACCCTGAGTAGTTACTGCTATTAATCCTCGCTACATTCCCATGCTCTTCTGTGCTCGGCGAACGCAAACTCCATCGGCTCAGCTGCCATTAATCCTCTGCAAACTGCTGCTAGTTCCCCATGTTAATCCCGGCTCTGCGAACTCCATTTCAGCGCATCCCGCCATTTCCACGGCCCGCCAGCTTGCAATTAGCTTCCGTTTCAGTGCTTCCCGCTGTTTCTCAGTCAGTCAGAAATGATGATGTGAGCTCCTTGAGCTCAATTCCGACTGGCTGGTAGCCTGATGGAGCTGACGTCATTGCGCACGTGATGACGTCAGCTCCAACAGCGTGAAAATTTTAAAAAGCAAAGAAAAATCGGAAATGAAGGGGTGCCACTCGGGAATCGTGGCACCCCTTCATTTGGACCCCAAAACTCGGTAAAAGCCGAGTAATTCGGAATGGTTGGGAGGTCTGGATCTGATGTCTGGACAAATCATTCTCAAATGTTTTACTTTCATTCAGTTAAAGCAAGACATTTATCAGTACTACAGTAAATTAAAGCATATGACTGCCATTCTTAGCATAGTCAAAAGGTAAACAAAACTGTTCTAGTGCATAAAATTACATAAAAATAGATAATGAGTAGTCACAAGACTGATATGCTTGTATAAAGATATACAGATACAAGACAGACATGCATGTTTGCTCTTTTCATCTAGAGTACATTTGTTTACAATACACAAAAGCAAAAGGCAGACATCAGCAAATATAAATAATATAAATATAAACATGTGTTGGTTAAACTAATATCTATTTTGTTTTTTAGAATTTGTTTATAGTTATATAGTAACACCAAATAGTTAAAGTTCGGAATTTTAAAAAGAAAATCACAGATGGTATTATTCAAACAGTTTTTGTAAAATTAATGGCAGGACAGTTAAATAGTTAAATAAATAAATAATAAAAAATACTGAAATCCATGTAAGCTAATTGTAATGTAGTATAAATGCATAGTTATGCAAATCACAATCACATTAAAGGAAAAATGCCAAAAAAATTAACTATAGTTTATATAATATAATATGTGAGCTCAGACCTTCCTAGACTGAATGAATAGTTACAGGAAATGTTGGAAATATAAGATAAACAACAAGACTGATTGCCAGACAAGTAGTTTGAGTTTTTCTAAAGCATCATTGTTATTAAAACATAATTGTTAAAATGTTTACAGGCAACACTATTTGCTAATTATAATAAAGTCATAATTGTGCATAGATGTCACTGATAATCTGTTTGAAAGTAAATGTTAAAAGAAAAAAAAAACTCAGTTGCATCAAGTACAGCCAGCAAATGGGCTATAGTATACATACAGTTCAAATCAATTGTGCAGGAGGGTGTAAATGCCTACTAGTGGTAATAAACAGCAAAAGCTTTATAAAAAATGATCAAATCAGACAAAGGTCTATAGTTTAGTAACCTAATAAAATAAATGTATAACCAAAGTGTTGGGCTGACATACATTCTATTCTCACAGTATAAAGCAGGTAAATAGTGCTGCAGTATACTACAGGGGGAGATGTACTTTCTGAGTTTTACACTGACTGTATAAGCAGTACTGCACAAGGGTCTGAAATAAAGCTACATAAAAAATAAACAACAAGGGTCTGAAATAAAGCTACAGAAAAAATAAACAAGGGTCTAGAATAAAGTTACAGGAAGAAATATCTCATTCCTTCTTGACAATACTCTTTTATGGGGAAGAAAAAACAGGTATTAGTGTATTAGAAATACTGGTAAACTGGATTAAACCTGACAGGATAAGATATTTTACAAGTTAATAGCTATCATAATGGTTATTATTGCATTGTTTAGTATTAAATTGTATTTACAACCTGTTAAACTGTAAAGCTGTACAAGAGATGGTTTAAAAAAACAAGAGATGGCTTAAAATTGCTTTATTACAGCTATACAAGAGAGAGTAAAGATATGTAAAAAAATTTAACAAGATTGGTTATTATTTTTAATATGTTTTTGGCAAAACAATGTTGGTATAAAAAAGTATGAATGTTTCTAATTGCTGACTATATCGTTTAAAATGACAGGACGTATGCCTCTGGTAGAAATTCCACTAAATACTTCTAAAGAGACATAAAAATTTTCCATAATTTTGCTTAATATTAATGTTATTAAATTTGTAAGATTAGACTAAATGTACTTTATAGTCTTTGTATGTACAAATGCAGAAGAATTCAATACAAATGATAGTCTTTGTATGTACAAATGCAGAAGAATTCAGTACAAATGAGATTAATGTCTAGTAATGAATATGTGTGAAAAAACATATTTAAAGAAAAAAATGGGTCCAGGGTACCTACTAGATTGAAATGCATAAATAGCAAACAGTCTGTGTAAATACATACTGTACAGGATACATCGTAATAAGTTCAAAAGTAATTTGTCAAGTTGTAACATCACTGGTTTTACCCCAGTTAGAGAAAAAAATATATTAAAATATTGTACTCATACAGCTAATGAACTAATATGTACATAGCATTCTTTAGTGTATAAATCATGTTTTCTTTTAAATCCTCAAGTATTAAATATACTGAAATAATTGCATTAAATCTAAGCCCAGTTCAGTACTTTATGTTCACTTCACTGTCAACCAAGATGTTAATGAGCAGTTCGAAGACATGATCACAATGTTATGGTTAAAATGATATTGAAACTGTATATTTTCAGCAGTGTATAAATGCTTGCAGAAGCACATGGTTCTTATCTCTTATAGTTAATTCAACAGTTGCAAAGAGTTAATGGAACAGTTCTAAGTCATAAATTGAATTCTGTGATTGCAAAAGAATAAATTGATCAAGTTAAAAAAATAACATTAAAGCAGACACAGCTCATAATTGATAAAATATTTTCACAGAATGGTCTGCAAAAGAAAAAGTTTTAAATACATTCAGTTTTGTTAGTAATACTTAATATCATTGTATTAACTATGTAAAATTGCATTTTGACTTGTATCAAAAGAAGACTATAGGTTTGTTTCTTAATGTGTTTTCTATATAAAATGTTTTGAGTATGTTTAAAAACAGAGGGAATTGTTAGATATTATGAATATAAGGCTGAAATTAATTCTGTTGTAAATATGCTGAAAGAAAAAGCTTGCTTAAATGCAGAAACAGAGTTTAGGATTATGTGATCAGCATTCATACTAAATGACAATGGCTTGGAAAATAAGGAACCTGCTGAATGGACATTTTTCCCTTACAGACTTAAAAACAGGATGTATGCAAGAGCAAAAATGCAAAATCTGCTTTTAAAGAACACTGACATGTTTTTCTGCATATAAAAGGAATGGACACAATATGTTTCCTAAAACAACAGGATATGTTTATGACACTGTGACAATGTGTTTCCTCAAAAATATGTTTTTCTGCATGGAAAACAGGACATGTTTATCAGCATTGGCACAAGAACAGATGTTCTTATACAAAGATCCAAATAGAATACAGGATGTTCACACTGTCAGAAAAGCTGGTCTCTTACAAGACATTGTTAAACAAGGAAGCTTAGTATTGTTTCTACAGGATGAGCAATTCTCCAAAATAGAATATCAAGAGGAAATGTATATGTTTATGCATGACTAAAAGTGTATATAAAGAGCTGTATAAATCCAGTTATGTTAGAGGTATGGTAGGGACTCATTTGTCCTAAGGTAAATGTTATATCTCTCACATCGTCTGTACTATATGAGAAGTAAAGTTGGAACAGTACTTTTAAGCTGCAACGTTGGTCCGTTTGGTTTATTATAAAAAGTTATTTGTTACTGCTCTCTAAAGTTGATGCTGCAAAGTATATTCTCTCATCAGTGTATATTCTGCAAGTTTCTGTATGCAACAGACTGTGAATGCAAATATAACCAGACTTTGAATTTTAGCAGAATCCAGCCAGCAAGACTGAGTGTCTTAAGAAGACTTCAAATCCATCACACCAAGCAGTAAGCAGCTCAATATAATTTTTCAAGGGGTGTGGGGGTGAAGCCTCCCACTTTATGTAATGTTTTGAAGTTTTTATTTTTATTTATTTATTTATTTATTTTTTGTGGAACAGAGATTTTTTTCCCTGGGAAAGAAATCTCTATTCCGAGTGTTCGGGATTGTAAGGTTTCACTTACATGGGGTTGATAAATCAGCATTTGCTTTTTTAACTGTTCGCTGATTTAATATAGACCACAAAATATAGTGGAAGAGAAGATGACCAGGACCAGGACAGACCCTCACAAATGGAAGTTGAATGAAGGGGTCTTGCAGAAGGTTATCCATTTGCAGAGAACACCTCAAAAAGATCTGGTAGCCTCCTTTCAAAACAGACAACTGAACAAATTCTGTTCCATGGCTCCTTGCAAACAAGCCTGGATGCATTTTCATTCCCATGGTTAGGAATGTTCCTTTATACATTTCCACCCTTTCCACTGATTTCCAGAGTAATTCTGAAGATTCAAACAGACTCTCTAAAATCATTGTAATGACTCCCTTTTGGCTGAAGCAACTTTGTTTCTCCCTTCTTATGGAATTGACCAAGGACAATTACCACTAGCTTCCACACAGACCAGACCTACATCCACAAGAGGGGTTGTTTAATACACCTCAGTCTCAAACAACTTCAACTAACTGCCTGGGTGACTCAATTTTCATTCATTTTAAGCACCTCTTTCATGAGGATGTGTAGCCAATACTAAAAGACCAAAGAAAACCTGCTACCAGAAAATCGTATATTGACAAGAGGAAAAGATGTTCTAGTTGGTAACTTTCCAGTTACAGGGTCCCATCAGGGATTATGCACCACTGTTTTTTTAAATATTTTTTTGAGTTACTTCTTTCTGGTCTGTCTTATTCCCCTATCAAGGTACATCTTGCAGCCATTTCAGCATGTCTGCCCATGGATCCTCCCCTTTCTTCTCTGTTTTTGGTAAAGCAGTTTCTGAAGAGAGTTTTACATTTGAGGCCTCCTAGACAACATGTGGCTCCATCCTGGGATCTTAACTTTGTGCTGGAAAAGTTAAGTATGTCTCCCTTTGAACCATTTCATCAGGCTGATTTTAGGTTTACCACATGGAAGACTGCACTCCTTATTGCTCTGACATCTACAACAAGAGTATCTGACTTGCAGGCTCTCGTGGTGGGTGAACCCTATCTGGTCTTACAAAATCATAGGGTGTCATTAAGAACAAATCCATCATTTATGCCCAATGTTGTTTCAGAGTTTACTTTCAATAAGCCTTCGATCTCACTGTTATTTTATCCAGATCCTCAGACTCAGGGAGAAAAGATTCGATATACAGTGACTATACAAAGGCAGCTCAAGTACTATCTTGACAAAATTAAATCCTTCAGAAAAGCTGACCAACTCTTTATCTCTTATGATGGGACAATAAAATGGATAACCTGTATCAAAACAGACTATTTTAAGGTAGTTGTCAACAGCTATCTAAAGCATCAGGTGTCCACAACACCAGGATAACCTATATCCCTAAATGTGAACACGTACCTATTCATACCTTATACCTCCTTTCTCTCCCTTCTTCACTTACTGCCTTACATCTTCCTCTCACTTCACATTGCAGTTCCTGTTTGGATTATACTAACTTACCCTTAATTTCTCCATAAACCGGATAAATATTTCTCTAAATATTAAATCATTGTCATAAAGTTTGTATCTGTTCATAATGAATGTGAGCATATTATGTCTAATTTGGTATAATTCTTTAAACTTTAGATGCTTTGTATTATTTTTGAAGATTGTAAAAATATTGTTTTTAAAATGTTTTGTAATACTTCTGAGCTTTTCTCTCTGGGCCTCCACAGAAAATGGGCTCCTACCCAGTCGGACATTCCCAGTAATCAAATGTCAATAAATAAATAAATAAACAAATCAATAAATATGGCCTTTTGTTATACCCACAATAGTAAATCAGTTCCCGGCAGAACCAAGGCACTACTACAGCCTTGGCACCACAGTAGCATATTGGAAAGAAGTGAACTGTAGAAGTATTTCAGAGGCAGCAACCTGATCCCCTGTAAATACATTTACAAAGCATTACAAACTGGATTCCATTTTTCAGTCCAGGATTAGCTTTTCTAAGCCATTCTCCAGGGTCTCCTGGATGCTTATCCTTGCTTGTCCAAAGTTGGAAAGGCTTTTGTAATCAACCCAAACAGCCAAAAGGCTACTGTAGCAGTGAGAATGCTGAACATAGTACAGTTACGTAATCTGCACTCACTATAACAGTAGATGCTCAAATTCCTCACTGCTGCAGTAGCCACACTAACCCACCACCCTATTTCTGCATATAGTTAGTTGTTGGGATATAAAGTTATTTGTTACTGTTTATATCTTTTTAAGGTTCAGAATGAGTGCACTTTACTCTGACTGCCAATTTTCACCAAAGGGGCTGGACAATCAGCAGTCAGAGTGAAGATGTGGGAGGGAGGCAGTCCTTTGTGAAGCTGGCCAGCTGTTATATACTAGGCAGGATACAACCATCTAGCCAAAAGGCTATTGGTGCAGTGAAGAATTTGAACATCTACTGTTATGGTACATGCAACTTGCACAACTGTACTAATCAGGCATTCTGCCAGTTGATTTTTTCCAATTATTACCAAAATATCCTACTGTATACATCAACAAATTTCTCCACTATCTCTTATAAAATAAGCTAATCACCAATATGCAGCATGGATTTCGGCCAGAACACAGCTTCACCACTGCATTACTATCATTTACAGATATTGTCAATAAAGCTCACAACTCAAATAAACTTGTATCTTCAGTATTTCTAGCTCTATCAGAAGCCTTTGACATGGTCTCTCATAGTAAACTCTTAAATCAACTTTCTACCCTGAGTCTATCATCTCCATCTATTCAATGGTTCTCTAGCTACCCTGTCAACAAGCAACAAACTGTAAAATGGCAAGGATGCATCGAGGCATACATTCCCACTGCCACAGGAATCCCACAAGGATCCATCCTTGGCCCTCTACTATTCAATATTTTTTATCAATAACCTGCATTCATTTTCTTGTGAAGGCACCTTGTTTCAATAACAGATGACTTTATTATCCTGGCTTACAAAAGCCAAACTCAACCCCCCAGAAAAACAAACTCATCCGCTTTACCCTAAAAACTCACACACTGTGAAAAACTGAGGTGCTGCCAGCCCAGCCAGATAGAATCTTGTAAATAATTCTATGTCATATGGGCATAAAATGTACAAAGAGATGTATTATGCAGCACTTCTATTGGCCTGGGGTTTCCAGAGATGTAACAGGGTACTTCAAGACCTGTGAGCAGTGCCAAAAGGTAGGCAAGGCAGGAGACAAGATGAGATCTCCTTTGATGCCTTTGCCTGTTATTGACGAGCCATTTCAGAGGGTAGCTATGGATATTGTGGGGCCTCTGAGTACCCCAAGTTTCACAGGGAGAAAGTAAATCCTAGTGGTAGTAGATTATGCTACAAGATACCCTGAGGCAGTGGCTTTGTCCTCCATTGAGGCAGAAAAGCTGGCAAATGTTTTATTAGAGGTTTTTAGCAGGGTAGGTTCCCAAAAGAAATACGGACTGATAGAGGTGCCAATTTCATGTCATACCTGCTGACTTGTCTGTGGAAGTACTATAGGGTGAAGCACCTAAAGTCCACCGTCTACCATCCCCAGACTAATGGTCTTGTTGAGAGGTTAAACTCTACACTCAAGTCCATGCTACGGGCATTTGCAGACCAGTTTAAGAGGAAGTGGGACAAATATTTAGCCCAATTGTTGTTTGCTTACAGAGAGGTTCCCCAGGAATCCACAGGTTTTTTATGCTTTGAGTTGCTGTATGGGCATAGGGTGAGGGGACCTCTAGATTTAATTTGTGATAAGTGGGAGGATGAGTGTGAATCTCACAAGGAGTTTGTTGTGGCATATGTCCTAAACCTCAGGACAAGGCTCAGGGAACTCATGGGCTTGTCCCATGAGAACTTGGCAGAAGCCCAGCAACAGAAAAAAAGTCTGGTATGACAGGAATGCTCGAGCTACTCATTCCTGTCAGACACAACAAGCTGCAAGCAGCATGGGAGGTACCCTACAAGGTGGTAAGAAGGGTAATTGATGTTTACTACATGGTAGAACTGCTAGGCAGGAGGGAGGGGCACAAATTGTACCATGTTACCATGATAAAAGCTTACCATGATAGGGAGGCCTTTGTGCTGAGTATTTGCAGTGGATTACAGGAGGAGTCTGAGGGAGAGCTGATGACTGACCTCCTCAGTGAGGCTCAGACTGATACCTCAATGGAAGGGGTAGCAATGTCCCAGCAGCTATTTTCTACACAGGTTCGAGAAATCCTAGCAGTGTTACAGGAGTTTGGGGACATGTTCACTGGGAGACCAGGGTGCACCCACCTGTTGCAACACCAGGTGAATACCAGACCCCAAAGACCTATTAGGCAGGCCCCTTATAGGGTGCCTGAGAGAGTCAGACTCTGAGGGGGGGGGGATACAGGAAATGTTGGAATTAGGGGTAATTCAAGAGTCCAACAGTCCCTGGGCCTCTCCAGTGGTGCTGGTGGCAAAGAAAGATGGCAGCACCAGGTTCTGTGTAGACTACAGGAAAATAAATAGTCACACAGAGTCACTAACTCATGCCTAGGGCAGATGACGCCCTTGAGCAGCTGGGTGGGGCTAAGTATCTTACCACCACTGATCTTACCAAGGGTTACTGGCAGGTGCCCTTGACTCCCATTGCTAGAGAGAGGTCAGCCTTTGTGGCTCCTTTTGGCTTGTATGACTTCACAAAGATGCCCTTTGGGATGAAAAATAACCCAGCGACCTTCCAGAGGCTGGTAGTTCATATCTTAGCAAGAGGGTTTGCCCTTGCTTACCTAGATGATATTGCTATCTATAGCCATTTCTAGCAAGAGCACCTTCAGCATGTCAGTGAGGTTCTGGGCAAAACCAGCAAAGAAAACGTAAAACCAATAAGTAACAAAGTCCAGCACAACAGGACCCGGAAAGCTACAACCAGGCAATATTGTAGAAAAATTCCTTTTGCATGGCCAAAACCAACACAAACACACCTTGATATTAAAGCTTTTATTAAATCCACTTCACAATGCTGAATGCAATAGAAAAATACAACCAAGCGCTTTCTCTCGGCTACTACCGAGCTTTATCAAGGAGGTTCTGGGCAAACTACAGAGGGAAGGGTTGACCATTAAGCTGAGCAAATGTCAGGTGGGTATGGCAGAAGTCTCCTACCTGGGACATAGAGTGGGGAGTGGTAAGATTAGGCCAGAACCTGCCAAAGTAGAAGCCATTCGGGCATGGCCTGCACCTGGTACCAAAAAGCAGGTGAGGGCATTCTTGGGGACAGCAGGGTACTACAGAAAGTTCGTCCCCAGTTATAGTACCATAGCTGCTCCCCTCATAGACATGACAAGGAAAAACAGGCCAGATAAGGTAGTGTAACCCACAGTATGTGAGCAAGCATTCCAGAAGCTTAAGGAAGCTTTGGGAGGACCCCCTGTGTTAGCCAGTCCAGATTACAGCAAAGAACTTGCTGTGCAGGTGGATGCTTTGAACCAAGGGGTGGATGCTGTACTTAGCCAGATTTCTTCAGAGGGAGAAGAGCACACAGTGGTTTATCTCAGTTGTAGGATCCAATGCAGGGAGGAATGCTATGCAGCTGTAGAAAAGGAATGTCTAGCCATAGTGTGGGCACTGCTGAAACTTAAGCTTTATTTGTATGGAAGAAAATTCACTGTAGTTACAGAGCACAATCCCCTAACATGGTTACACCAAGCCAGCCAGAAAAATGCCAAGTTGCTAAGATGGAGCCTAGGGTTGCAAGCATATATGTTCGTGCAGTACACAGTGGGATTTGCAATGCCAATGCAGATGGGCTCTCAAGACAGGGAATGGGGTAGGTATACCCAGATAGACCTAACCCTCTCAATCAACGTTTCTCAAGGGACACTTGAAAAACTAGCTTGGGTTCTGGGGCAGGAGAAATGCGAAAAACTGAGGGGCTCCCAGCCCAGCCAAATAGAATCTTGTAAATAATTATATGTCATTTGTAAATATTAATATAATCCACAGGCTTGGCTTAAAAATGTAAAGAGAACTATATGTTATGATTAAACTATATGTTGTACTGAGCTTCAAAAATGTAACCACAGTACACGCTGCTGGAAGAAAGCAGATAAGTCAAGCATTGTATAACTGTTTGATCTCAAGCTTGGGGACAGGATATCTGGGCCAGGAGATTCTTTCTATTGTGTTGATTTAAGAGATAATTACTAAGGTTTTACATATATCACGTCTTTTATTGCTGTGGCTTCCTGGACAGGTGCAGCTTACTAAGAAATGTAAATTATGAGTTTCTGTTAGCTTGGGAACCAGATATGTGTAAATAATGATGTAATGTGAAATGACTCAGCAGTTCTGTTATCAATTTAAGACTTTCTCAGAGATAGAGAGAGAGAGAGAGAATTAGGTATTTTGGATTTTGTCTGAACCTGAACACATCAACACACCAGCACTCTGCCTTTGCCCTGTAAGTAAGATATTTATTTAGAACAGTGGTTTCTCTTAGAGATAGATAGAAATAGCCAGTTTAGTCTAGCTGTTTTCTATATTTATGTCAGACTATTCTACAGTATTATTTTAAAGCATTTTCCTGTGATTTCTGAGCTCTTGATTGGTACTGTGTTGAATTGATGAGTACTGTCTTGTGTTTTTCTTATTTATTATTAAGTATTTTAAACATTTCAACTGTGGCTGTCTTGTGTAGAGATAATTTAACTTCTAGAGTACTTGCATGTATTTAGTGATACTGTACTAAGCTACTCCAGAATAGCCTTAGCCCTGGGTTACACTCACTATTTGGATAACAGTGATATTACACAGTGAAACTGGTCACCCTTTGGAAAGGGCCTTATTAATGGTTGGTGGCAGTGATTTCTACCTTATAGTCTGGAGAGAAGGGGGGATAGCTGGAGAACCTGTGACAGCCTTCCCCAGGAGTTTCTGTGCATTTGTAGATAACTCATATCTCAAAGTGTGTGTATGTCAGCTACCTGGGCAGGGAGACAAAGCACTGGATAGACAGAGAGGGTGCTGGAGGTTTTAGCTTGACCACTAGGCTGAGATCTGTACCCTATAGCTGTGCCACTGGGGAGTCTTTTTGGGGATCTGGAGAGAAAGGGAGAAACCAGCCCCAGACTGACTGTGATCTCTGTGTGCTGTTAAGGGAAATTGTACTTTACTGTGTGTGTACTTGTTATCCTTTCCAATGTGCACCCCCCTCACTGGTGTTAGTGGTGAGGAATGACACTGGAGGAGGATGTTCACTTGGAACAAAAATAATACACACAGTATTTCCAGATGCAGCTCTCTGCATCAAGCACAAGGGAACACACTCAGTCTGGGGTCTGGATTTCTTTCTGTGTCTCCCTCCAGGTCCCCAGTAAGACTCCCCACTGGCACTACTATGAAGTTAAGTTCTCAGCCGAGTGTCCAAGCCAAGTACTCCAGCACCTTCTCTGTGAAATCAGCGCTTTGTGTCCCTGCTCCAAGCAGCTCACACACACACACACACACACACACACACACACACACACACACACACACACACACACACCTGGGAAAGACTGGTACAGATTTACTAGCTATTCCCCCTTCTGCCTAGACTATAAGGTATTTACTACCACCAGGCACTGTAAAGCCAGCTACTCTAAGGCTCTTACAAGGGTACCCAATTACACTGAGTGAAATTAATATTAGTATAAATAGTAGTGTTTTGACCAATACAGTAAGGATTTCAGGAATGGCCACAGAGTCACCAAATAGATATCAATACTCCCAAAGATTAAAATATTCTCTGAAGGACCAGCCTTTATGAAAAGTTTAAATCTATTTAATAATAAATAATAAAATAACATGAAAATATTAATATATATATATATTTACAATAAACACCAGAGTTTCAGTTACAGGAAATATTAAAATAACGCAGATGAATAGATTTATACAGATATAGAAAAAAAAGCACTTAACTTATTTCACTATATTTTTCTGACTGATCTAAAGAATTACTATTCCCTGGTCACTTACTAGAGCAAGGCAAGATGAAATGGGTGAGAGATCCTTCTATGTCAGGTTTCAAAAACAGAGTGCTTGAGACTTCAGTCTCATCTAATATTAAAAAAAAAATCATTTCAGTGATGGATTACAGAATGACGTCACATACATCTGGTTATCTGACTCCTGGTTCCCATATTACCCTTTTCCTAGCAAGTGATCCAGAATCTCACACATATGTGTCTATAATACACACACACACACACACACAGAGCTTTGCTAAGATATGTTGCAGCTTCTGGAAGTTACAAAACAATAAATCACTTCCATTATTCCTAAGGGAGCTAATAAATCATTCTCTGGCACAGACATTTCACCTCTGGCTGCAGTAAGAACTGTAAGATACAATCTTTATGGTTTAAATTAAGTAATGTAATTTCTTACTATTTTTCAAAGTTAACTGGACTGAGATTAACCTTTTCTATTCTAGTATCCTATTTACAACAGTACAGTATGATATAAATCTATATTTCTTTTCTGTCTGTCAGGACACACTGTTGGTACATCTTTAACACAAGCAGCTTTACAAATACATTTTCAGGACAGGCATCTGTACAAATCAATTTGATATACAAATGACATATAATTATTTATAAAATTTCAGCAAGCCCTACCCTACTTCTCCTGGCATGGCTGGCAATACTTCACATCATCACAACTTCATCCCTGCATACCTTTCGTCTACCTGTTTCCTTCCTACTCACCTAAGCTACCTGACATCACCCTACCCTGCAATGTTCTTACAATCTCCTTCTCTCCATAGTTCTTCCTTCTTCCTTCTATAACCCCTTCTATAACCATAATATAAGCACCATGTTCTGGCGAACGTTTGATTAATAAATACACTCAGCACTATTAGTGATGAGTTTTCTGTTCCTTCTTTTCTTTTAATAGTTGTCGGACTTCAGCAACTTGCATACTGTAGCACTGCTGTGGCAAGCACCTGTAAGATACTGGTGAATGTGAGCAGTAAGAAAAGACTTGAAATAAACTGCAGAAAATTACTTCCTTGAAGAAATAGGTGCCATTAAGGAACATTCCACACTGTTCGCTATGGAACTGAAACACCTGTAACAGGGACACTGGCAGACATACGCTATGAACACTATACCGAATGCGATCACAGGAAAAAAATAGCTTTAAGCATTACAGTTGTTTTCAATCCTCCACTCCCCACACAAGTTGGCCAAGTGATAAATGCTACTTTAACAATGGGCCAGTATTGAGCAGTTGTTCTGTTTAATTAACAAGTGCTGTTCACACCTCTTTGATTTATAATCTGCCCTGGCCATTGCCCTGTTGCCAGTTCCGGTTCCATCGCACTCTCTTCTTTGGCAGTTGAATGAAGTACCACTTATCTTCATTCTTAGGTGTTAATGGACTCCAAAATTTGTTACAGGTAGTTTATGTTCTGATGATTCTGCTGGTTGCTGGGGTTTGCTACTCTTCGTGCAGGTGGAAGTCAGAGGGAGAAAATATTTTAGATTTCTGTTCTGTCTGCATGAATTCAGAGACAGCATAGCCAGTTCCCCTTGTAAGAGGCCGTTTAGAACGCAGAAAGATAATCAGGTTTTTTTCCAGTTAACATCCATGGCTCTCTATAGCACCCAGAGTGGTGGGGGGGCTGACCTTTTTAACTAAATGCAACTTGCCCATTAATAGTACACAACTTTACAAATAGCAAAGTATAAGCAATAAAGGTACTACAATGGAAATTTTCATTGTTTGTAACTTGTCATTCATGCATTCACATTTACATTCATATTTGTAAAAGTGGGAGAACGATAAAGAGATGGTATCAAACCCAGTTGTAGGAGACAAAAATGTGCTGGCAGCGTCCACTTAAATTGCACTGTACTGGAGATATTGCTATTTTTTTGTTTGCTAGTAATTATGAAGGCACTCAATATTTCCATATGTAGTTAATACTTCCAAAACCAAATGACTTTCAAATTATTGCATGGTGTCAGCTGAAACATTAGATGATGTTGAAGAAAATATAAGTTGCGCATTTGGAGAGATAACCTGTATTATTTATATTCCTAATTAAACAATCATATTTTTTCATATTTCTGGAAATATCTCAATAAACAACCACTCAGAGATGAATATCTTTCTGTCACATAAAAACTCATGTGTGGCTAACAAGTGTTCTGACAATAAAAGTTTAGGATGTACCGTTTGTTTGTGAAAGTTTAAAGACAGACATTCTGTTTTTTTTTTTTTTTTGTGAGTGCACTAAAATATTTAGATTTGTTTGTCTTATCCTTTTAACTTGATTTTTTAGAAAACCTAAGGATGAAGGTAGGCTTTTAGAGTTGTGACATTCCAGAGTCAGAGGTACTAATGAGTTAAGAATCAAGAGACTTTGGGAAGTCATCTACCCCAGGGAACTACCACTTTGACAATGCCACTCTAAGAGCTGACCCAGTTATTTGGGATTTGGGACAGTGGTCTAACTTTTGACAGTGTTCCATTGTTATATGAAAGTCCTTCTATATACTGCATAGCTTATAAACAAACGGATTCATTATTCCACCTTACTTGGGTCTCATTAGGTCAGTCACGGAATTTAATGAGCCCTTTGGCATGTATCTGTCTAGACACATGCAAAAACTGGAATGTAAACAGATGCCTTACTAAAATAATACACAAAGTCTAAAACAATATTTCTGACATGGACCAACTCAAATCCCGGTCAGTAGACTCTGTATCCTACAGACTGCTAAGCGATGACCTGTGTCTGGCATACAAGGCATCATCTGACCCATTACTGATGGATTTACTGCACATCAGCAACTCAAATGGCATCAGAAATACTCAGCCTAGGAATCTAAACTTCTTCTGCTACACCAAAAGAATAATTTATTTATTTTATTTATTTATTTTACATTTGTTGACCGGGCTAGTCTGGCTGGATATATGTCCATTTTCAGCAGAGGCCCGAGGAGAAAAGCTCCACTATATATACTAGTTAATAAACATAAGAAAAAACAGCACAGTAAGAGACAAATATAAAAAAATGTAAACAAAAAAAAAAACTATTTTAGTATAGCATAGTGACAGTACAGCAGCAATTTAACAGATATAAAATACAGCTAGGATCGCTAATCCCATATTCTTTGCAGAAGCAGGAATTGTAAATGATGAAAAAATAATAACAAACAATAGAGTTTGTACAATATTTACAGAATTAACAATTATGATAAACATTTGTGCCAGGCAATAGTTATAAGAACCAGATTTGCTCAGCAGGAAGCAACATACAGGTTTAAATAATAGATGAGATGATTTAAATAATAGACGAGATGACAGGTTGCAGTAATATATCTAGTATAAAGAGAAAGTGATATTATAGGAATAGTAAATATCCAAGTGGATGCTAGGTGAGCTACAGAGGAGGAGAAGTACTAGTGAGAGAGACAAGTAGAAGAGATGGATGTATAACAACAGGTAATAGAGAGAACTATAATAAAAGTTGGATGCTCTAGTCAGTCAGGATGTGAGCAAGGGCAAAGCCAGTGTGATATGAAATAGTTCTTTAATTGTTTCTTGAAAAGTTGTGATGAGCCTAAAGTAGTCAGTTCCGTGGGAAGTTTATTCCAGTATGAGCCAACAACATTTGTGAACAAGGAGTCACCAGATTTATTATGTGATTTGAAAGTAGCTACTAGCAGTTTGTTAGCTGAGCGGAGGGAAGTAAGATTCCTGTAAGGGGCAACAAGGTTGTTAAGTATGGGTGTATTAGTAGGGTAATGGAGAATTTTATGGGTGATAACTAATTGATGTAGAAGAATAAGATTTTGTAGTTCAAGCCAGCCGAGTTTTTTGAGGTTAACACAATGATGGGTACGAAATTGGGAACCTGTGGCAAACCTGGCAATGCTGTGGTAGGATGTGGCAAGTTTCTGAAGGTTAGATTTTGATAAGTTGATAAAGGATGTAGAGGCATACAATAATGTAGAGATGAGATGTGTTTGTGCTAGAGACACCCTGGTAGTTGGTGTAATAAAGGGCTTAAGTCTATAGAGGGCACCTATCTTTTTATTGACAGCTTTGATGGTTAGGTCAATGTGGGAATCAAAGTTTAGTTGATTATCTATTGTAAAACCTAGTAGTTTAGTGGAACAGTCAGGTGTAATGATAGTGCCATTGTCAGAGACAATAGAAAAGGAGGAGGGGGCAGATTTGAGGGTTGGAGAAAAAGTAATAATTTGTTTTTTTGGGGATTAAAGAGGAGATAGATATGTCGGAACCAGTTTTCTGCTGCTGTAAAGACTTTTTGGGTGGAATAATGAAGTTCAGCTGGAGATACAGCAGAACAGATGAGTGTTGAATCATCTGCATACTGAATGCATGAGGATGTTGGGAGTGAAGTAGACAGGTTATTTATAAATATGGAGAAGAGAAGGGGACCTAAGATGGACCCTTGGGGGACCCCGATAGTGACTGGGAGTTGAGAGGATAAATGACTGTCCCAAAGGACTGCTTGTTTTCTGTCTTTCAAATAAGAGTTAAACCAGCGCAATGCCAAAGAGTCAAGGGAAAGAGATTTCAAAGTGTCAAGCAGAAGGTGATGGTTCACCATATCAAAGGCTTTAGAGAGGTCAAGAAATAAAGCAGAGGAGAAATGGTTGTTATTGCGATTTTTGTTGATAGAGTCTGTAAAGGAGAGAAGAGCAGTGGAAGTGCTATGGAAAGGTCTAAAACCATGTTGGGAGTCTGCCAGTAGGTTATTATGTAGAAGATGATTTAATAGTTGGTGTATACAACGTTCCATAATTTTAGATAGTGGTGATAGTAAGGCTATAGGATGGAAATTAGAAAGTTCATTAGTGTTTCCTCCTTTATGCAATGGAATGATATGGGAGACTTTCCAGGCAGAAGGAATAGTAGATTCGGTTATTGTTCTGTTAATTAAGATGGAGACTGGGTATGCTAACACTTCTGCTGCTAGCTGCAAATATTCAGCTGGTAGGTTGGTCGGCTGAAGGAGTACATGGTTTAAGTTTTGAAAGTAGCTTACGAATAAAGGTTGTGAAGGCTGTACTAAATTTTAGAGTGGGGGTGTTGTTATGAGGAGAGGTATATTGAAGGGATGTGGGGGGGAACCATGTTCTTTGCTAGAGAGGTGACTGTTTCAGAAAAGAAGTTGTTGAATGTATTGGCTATTATGTTAGGTGGGGTCTGAGCTAAGTTAGCTGGAGTAGGTGTTTCGGAATTCCCTGGATGGAGCAGTCTATTGATTCCTGACCAGAACTTTTTGGGGTTATGATTTTGATTTTCTTGATATTGGAGGTAAAAATGTTTTTTATCAAGAAGGGTGAGGTTTTTTTGTAGTATTTCTAAGGTATTTGAAGTTTTGATGGTCAGTTGGGTTTTTAGTTGTTCTCCATTTTGTCCATAGTTTATTCCTTAATAGCATTGTTTTCTTGGTTTCTTTAGAAAGCCAAGGAGCAGCTTTGGATCCTGTTCTAATAATTTGGAGGGAATGGTATAATCTCACAGAGGATATTGCTGGTCTGGAAAAGACTCCCATCCACATAAAACAAAGTTCATCCTTGTCCATATCCAAGCACAAGATTGATGTATGGATGAGAAACAGAAAATTTACCCCAGGACTGTACCCTGTATTACTAATGTACAGAGGCATCTCCCAAATGCTTTATCCAATGCATGGGTCTCCTCAAATTATCTATGGTATGATCCCAGTTATCCTCATTAGGGGGTAATTGCTTGTCTGGTGCAAGTCGGCAACTTGTTATTCAGTAGAAAAAAAGAGAGCTGAGTAAACTGAAACAACAGTGTGCATGTGTGTGTGTGTGCGTGCGTGCGTGCGTGCGTGCGTGTGTGTGTGTGTGTGTGTGTGTGTGTGTGTGTGTGTGTGTGTGTGTGTGTGTGTTTTATTGAATCTGTGGTTTGCTTCAGTTGTTTTGATCAATGGTTATTTATAGGTTCATAGGTAGGTACTAGGCTATCGGCCCTGGGGCCTATATAAGCCTAGCCAAAAAGGTTCCCTGGCTTTCGCCACCCAAGAAAATTATTTTCCTGTGCCCCTGTCAAGCAGTGCCACAGAAGTGATCCCCGGGATGAATTTTCTATTTCCCATCCAGTCTTCAAGATTTTTCTTAAAGAAGGCCAATGAAGAGCTTTTCTTGACATGAAAGGGTAGTTTGTTCCAGAGTATGGGAAGTCTCAGGGACAGGAATCTATCTCACCAGCATGTTCTGTTTATTGTGGTGACAAGGTTTAGGTCCCTAGAGCGTGTAGCTCGGAGGGATTGGGATTTCTTTAAGTGTAGCATGTCCAGCAGCTCTGGGTTTAATATAGTTTGTATGTTAGGCAGAAATCGCCTCTGAGTAGGCGATATGCGATGGAGTAGAGCTGGAGTTTTTTGAGAAGGTCTGCATATGGCATCTGTCTGAGGCCAGTAATCCTCTTAGTGAGGTATTTCTGTGGCCTTTCCAATTGTTGTAGGTGTCTTGTGAGATACATGCCAAATAGGGCATTGTACTCTATAATGGGTCTGATGAGGGATGAGTAGAGAGAAACAATGACCTACTTTTTTCTAGAGGAGAACCCTTTTGTGATGAGGTGTGCCACTTAGAAGGATTTCCTGACTACTGTGGTGATGTGGTTATCAAAGGAGAGACTACTGTCCACCTGTGTCCCAAGGTCTCTTATCACACTTACAGTGTTTAGTGAGCTACTGCCTATGCGTTAGTTCATGGGTACCACGTTTTTCCCAAAGGGAATGACAATGCCCTTCTTGGCATTGAGCTTGAGGCCATGACTTTGACACCAAGCATCTGTCTCTGTGAGGCTCTTTTGTAGAATGTCTACATCATTAGGTAATTTTATTATGGCTCCCAGTTTGCAGTCATCTGCAAACTTTGTTAGCCAAAGACCTTCTGTGTTGGCCTGCACTTCAGAGAAGTAGATGCCGAACAGGAGAGGAACCAGGACCAAACCCTGTGGTACTCCACTCATCACTGGTCTGAAGTCAGACTTGGAGTTGGCTACTTTTAATGTGCGGGTTCTGTCAGTGAGCCAGTTGGCCACCCATCTTGTGACACAGGGATTTATGCTCAGTTCAGTGAGTTTATCTATAATTCCAGAGTGGAGAATGGTATTGAAAGTCTTGGCGACGTCAAGATAGGCTGTGTGCACTACCTTGCCCTCATCTATGGCTCTAGTGACTGCTTCAAAGAAGTCAATCAGGTTTAGTAGACATGATCTACCTTTTACAAACCAAACTGAGTGGGGTCCAGGGTTTGGAGGTTACATATGTCTTTGTTTATAAGCTTCAAGATGATATGTTCCATGGCTTTGCAGACCAGGCTCATCAGGCTAATGGGGCAGTAGTTTCTGGGGTCCATGGTGGCACCCCCTTTGTGGACAGGGATAACCGTCATGGTGTGCTATTCAATAGGCACATAGCCTGAGGTGAGGCTATGATTGAACATGGCACTTAGGTGGGGTGCCAGTTCGTTCTGTAGTTCGTGCAGTATGCAGCCTGGGATGTTGTCTGGTCCCATGGATGCTGTGTCCTTGGCTTTGAAGAGTGTGGTCTTTACTTGCAGACATGTACTTGAAAATGGAGGCAGGGCAGACCATAAACCACTGTGTATCTCTTCAGAATAGGCTCATTATGAATTCAGCTTCCAAACAGCAGCCGTTTCAATTTCAAATGACTGTTCTGGAAACTGACTTCATAATGTTAATTTATTTGTACGTGTGTGTGTGTGTGTGTGTGTGTGTGTGTGTGTGTGTGTGTGTGTGTGTGTGTGTGTATGTGTGTGTGTATGAGCTCATGGGCTACAGTTTGTTGATCTGATGTTGATCATTATGAGACCTTCTGTTGTTTTGCTGGAAATTGCAATAACGCTGGTTTTTGGTGTCTGTAGTATGTCTATATGTGTTTCACTTTCTTAATGTGATAATAATCAATATCCTTTTGGTTATTTTCCTATAAAGACACATTGGTAATGGGGTGATTAACAGCATGGCATAAAAGGCGAAGCCATTTATAACTAAGTGTCATTGTGAATTTAGCTTCTAAAGAAGCCCATCTATATTTCTTATTGTATGCGTGTGTAGTGTATCCATGATGTGTGTTGCAGTTTATTTTTGGGTGATGCAGTTTGTAGATGTGATTATGATGAGATGTCTTTGGTTATCTTAGTAGTAATATAATGCTTTTCTAATGCTTGGTTTCCACCAGTGACCATTTGCCCTCTGCAAAAAAGGTTGGGTAAAACTAAGGTCCAGAATATGTGTAGTACGTTCTCCTTAAGTCAGAAGTAAATACTATATATCAAACATATATTTTTTCACTTATAACATGTCATGGCTACAATGCCAAGCTTTGGAGTGGCTTAAGCTGTGAAGTCATTCAGAACTATACTGCACTGAGGTGCCGAGAACACAGCTTCAGTCTTGGATATGCCTTCTACTCAAGTATCCTGTTCTTATGTTAAAGTTTTGTAATGACATTTTGAAGGATAAGGGATATAGCCTTTCAAAGACTATCCTAGTGGTTTTAGTCCATATGCATTTAGTGCCACAGTCAGACATCTTGCAAATTATCATTGGCATAGTGAGTAGCATTACCATTTCACACTACTTGGCTCTGACTGACTTCTTCACTGTGGCTTCTTCTGTCTGAAGTTTCCATGGCCTTTCTATCTGTTTCTGGGCTTTGGTTTTCACCAACACCTCAAAAATATCCTCTAGGTGAACTGATGAGTGAAGTGTGTGTGTGTCTGTGTGTGTGTGTCTGTGTGTGTGTGTGGGGGGGGGGGGGGGGGCATTTGGTGACAGACCTGATTTTTCCGGGGCAGTGTCAGTATGTGATCTAATGACAGACCTGCTTTGTCTGGGGCAGTGTCAGTATATGATCTAAAGACAGATCTGGTTTGTCCGGAGCAGTGTAAGTATGTGAACAGACCTAGTTTGTCTGGAGAAGTGTCAGCATGTGATCTAATGATAGAACTGCTTTGTCCAGGGCACTGTCAATATGTAATGTAATGGCAGACCTGGATTGTCTGGGGCAGTGTCAGTATGTGATCTAATGACAGACCTGCTTTGTCCAAGGCACTGTCAGTATGTGATGTAATGACAGACCTTGTTTGTCCGGGGCAGTGTTAGTATGTGATCTAATGACACACCTGGTTTGTCTGGGGCAGTGTCAGTATGTGATGTAATGACAGACCTGGTTTGTCCGGGGCAGTGTCAGTATGTGATCTAATGACAGACCTGGTTGTTCATGGCAGTGTCAGTATGTAATGTAATGACAGACCTGGTTTGTCCGGGGCAGTGTCAGTATGTGATCTAATGACAGACCTGGTTTGTCTAGGGCAGTGTCAGTATATGATGTAATGACAGACCTGGTTTGTCCAGAGCAGTGTCAGTATGTGCTGTAATGACAGACCTGGGGTGTCCAGAGCAGTGTCAGTATGCAATCTAATGACAGAACTGGTTTGTCTGGGGCAGTGTCAGTATGTGATGTAATGACAGACCTGGTTTCCCCGGGGGGCTGTCAGTATGTGATGTAATGACAGACCTGGTTTGTCTGGGGCAGTGTCAGTATGTGATCTAATGACAGACCTTGTTTGCTCAAGGCAGTGTCAGTATGTGATGTAATGACAGACCTGGTTTGTGGGGGGCAGTGTCAGTATGTGATGTAATGACAGACCTGGTTTGTCCGGGGCAGTGTCAGTATGTGATGTAATGACAGACCTGGTTTGTCCAGGGCAGTGTCAGTATGTGATGTAATGACAGACCTGGTTTGTCCAGGGCAGTGTCAGTATGTGATGTAATGACAGACCTGGTTTGTGGGGGCAGTGTCAGTATGTGATCTAATGACAGACCTGGTTTGTCCAGGGCAGTGTCAGTATGTGATGTAATGACAGACCAGGTTTGTCCAGGGCAGTGTCAGTATGTGATCTAATGACAGACCTGGTGTGTCCGAGGCAGTGTCAGTATGTGATGTAATGACAGACCTGGTGTGTCCTGGGCAGTGTCAGTATGTGATGTAATGACAGACCTGGTTTGTCCGGGGCAGTGTCAGTATGTGATGTAATGACAGACCTGGTTTGTCCAGGGCAGTGTCAGTATGTGATGTAATGACAGACCTGGTTTGTCTGGGGCAGTGTCAGTATGTGATGTAATGACAGACCTGGTTTGTCTGGGGCAGTGTCAGTATGTGATCTAATGACAGACCTGGTTTGTCCGGGCAGTGTCAGTATGTGATCTAATGACAGACCTGGTTTGTCCAGGGCAGTGTCAGTATGTGATGTAATGACAGACCTGGTTTGTCCAGGGCAGTGTCAGTATGTGATGTAATGACAGACCTGGTTTGTCCGGGGCAGTGTCAGTATGTGATGTAATGACAGACCTGGTTTGTCCGGGGCAGTGTCAGTATGTGATGTAATGACAGACCTGGTTTGTCCGGGGCAGTGTCAGTATGTGATCTAATGACAGACCTGGTTTGTCCGGGGCAGTGTCAGTATGTGATCTAATGACAGACCTGGTTTGTCCGGGCAGTGTCAGTATGTGATCTAATGACAGACCTGGTTTGTCCAGGGCAGTGTCAGTATGTGATGTAATGACAGACCTGGTTTGTCCGGGGCAGTGTCAGTATGTGATCTAATGACAGACCTGGTTTGTCTGGGGCAGTGTCAGTATGTGATGTAATGACAGACCTGGTTTGTCCGGGGCAGTGTCAGTATGTGATGTAATGACAGACCTGGTTTGTCCGGGGCAGTGTCAGTATGTGATCTAATGACAGACCTGGGTTGTCCGAGCAGTGTCAGTATGTGATCTAATGACAGACCTGGTTTGTCCAGGGCAGTGTCAGTATGTGATGTAATGACAGACCTGGTTTGTCCGGGGCAGTGTCAGTATGTGATGTAATGACAGACCTGGTTTGTCCGGGGCAGTGTCAGTATGTGATCTAATGACAGACCTGGTTTGTCTGGGGCAGTGTCAGTATGTGATGTAATGACAGACCTGGTTTGTCCGGGGCAGTGTCAGTATGTGATCTAATGACAGACCTGGTTTGTCCGGGCAGTGTCAGTATGTGATGTAATGACAGACCTGGTTTGTCCGGGGCAGTGTCAGTATGTGATCTAATGACAGACCTGGTTTGTCCAGGGCAGTGTCAGTATGTGATGTAATGACAGACCTGGTTTGTCCGGGGCAGTGTCAGTATGTGATCTAATGACAGACCTGGTTTGTCCAGGGCAGTGTCAGTATGTGATGTAATGACAGACCTGGTTTGTCCGGGGCAGTGTCAGTATGTGATCTAATGACAGACCTGGTTTGTCCAGGGCAGTGTCAGTATGTGATGTAATGACAGACCTGGTTTGTCTGGGGCAGTGTCAGTATGTGATCTAATGACAGACCTGGTTTGTCCAGGGCAGTGTCAGTATGTGATGTAATGACAGACCTGGTTTGTCTGGGCAGTGTCAGTATGTGATGTAATGACAGACCTGGTTTGTCCGGGGCAGTGTCAGTATGTGATCTAATGACAGACCTGGGTTGTCCGAGCAGTGTCAGTATGTGATGTAATGACAGACCTGGTTTTTCCTGGGCAGTGTCAGTATGTGATCTAATGACAGACCTGGTTTGTCCAGGGCAGTGTCAGTATGTGATGTAATGACAGACCTGGTTTGTCCAGGGCAGTGTCAGTATGTGATCTAATGACAGACCTGGTTTGTCCGGGGCAGTGTCAGTATGTGATGTAATGACAGACCTGGTTTGTCTGGGGCAGTGTCAGTATGTGATCTAATGACAGACCTGGTTGTCCAGGGCAGTGTCAGTATGTGATGTAATGACAGACCAGGTTTGTCCGGGGCAGTGTCAGTATGTGATCTAATGACAGACCTGGTTTGTCCGGGGCAGTGTCAGTATGTGATGTAATGACAGACCTGGTTTGTCCAGGGCAGTGTCAGTATGTGATCTAATGACAGACCTGGTTTGTCCGGGGCAGTGTCAGTATGTGATCTAATGACAGACCTGGTTTGTCCAGGGCAGTGTCAGTATGTGATGTAATGACAGACCTGGTTTGTCCAGGGCAGTGTCAGTATGTGATCTAATGACAGACCTGGTTTGTCCAGGGCAGTGTCAGTATGTGATGTAATGACAGACCTGGTTTGTCTGGGGCAGTGTCAGTATGTGATGTAATGACAGACCTGGTTTGTCCAGGGCAGTGTCAGTATGTGATGTAATGACAGACCTGGTTTGTCTGGGGCAGTGTCAGTATGTGATCTAATGACAGACCTGGTTTGTCCAGGGCAGTGTCAGTATGTGATGTAATGACAGACCTGGTTTGTCCGGGCAGTGTCAGTATATGATCTAATGACAGACCTGGTTTGTCCAGGGCAGTGTCAGTATGTGATCTAATGACAGACCTGGTTTGTCCAGGGCAGTGTCAGTATGTGATCTAATGACAGACCTGGTTTGTCCGGGGCAGTGTCAGTATGTGATGTAATGACAGACCTGGTTTGTCCGGGGCAGTGTCAGTATGTGATCTAATGACAGACCTGGTTTGTCCGGGGCAGTGTCAGTATGTGATGTAATGACAGACCTGGTTTGTCCAGGGCAGTGTCAGTATGTGATGTAATGACAGACCTGGTTTGTCCAGCTCAGGGTCAGTATGTGATGTAATGACAGAACTGGTTTGTCCAGGGAAGTGTCAGTATGTGATGTAATGACAGACCTGGTTTGTCCGGGGCAGTGTCAGTATGTGATGTCATGACAGACCTGGTTTGTCCGGGGCAGTGTCAGTATGTGATCTAATGACAGACCTGGTTTGTCCGGGGCAGTGTCAGTATGTGATGTAATGACAGACCTGGTTTGTCCGGGGCAGTGTCAGTATGTGATCTAATGACAGACCTGGTTTGTCCGGGGCAGTGTCAGTATGTGATGTAATGACAGACCTGGTTTGTCCAGGGCAGTGTCAGTATGTGATGTAATGACAGACCTGGTTTGTCCGGGCAGTGTCAGTATGTGATCTAATGACAGACCTGGTTTGTCCGGGGCAGTGTCAGTATGTGATGTAATGACAGACCTGGTTTGTCCGGGGCAGTGTCAGTATGTGATCTAATGACAGACCTGGTTTGTCCGGGGCAGTGTCAGTATGTGATCTAATGACAGACCTGGTTTGTCCGGGGCAGTGTCAGTATGTGATGTAATGACAGACCTGGTTTGTCCGGGGCAGTGTCAGTATGTGATCTAATGACAGACCTGGTTTGTCCAGGGCAGTGTCAGTATGTGATCTAATGACAGACCTGGTTTGTCCAGGGCAGTGTCAGTATGTGATGTAATGACAGACCTGGTTTGTCTGGGGCAGTGTCAGTATGTGATCTAATGACAGACCTGGTTTGTCCAGGGCAGTGTCAGTATGTGATGTAATGACAGACCTGGTTTGTCTGGGCAGTGTCAGTATGTGATCTAATGACAGACCTGGTTTGTCCGGGGCAGTGTCAGTATGTGATGTAATGACAGACCTGGTTTGTCCGGGGCAGTGTCAGTATGTGATGTAATGACAGACCTGGTTTGTCTGGGGCAGTGTCAGTATGTGATGTAATGACAGACCTGGTTTGTCCAGGGCAGTGTCAGTATGTGATGTAATGACAGACCTGGTTTGTCCGGGGCAGTGTCAGTATGTGATCTAATGACAGACCTGGTTTGTCCGGGGCAGTGTCAGTATGTGATGTAATGACAGACCTGGTTTGTCCAGGGCAGTGTCAGTATGTGATGTAATGACAGACCTGGTTTGTCCAGAGCACTGTCAGTATGTCATTGAATGTCAGACCTGGTTTGTCTGGGGAAGTGTGTCAGTATATGATCTAATGACAGACCTGGTTTGTCCGGGCAGTGTCAGTATGTGATGTAATGACAGACCTGGTTTGTCCGGGGCAGTGTCAGTATGTGATCTAATGACAGACCTGGTTTGTCCGGGGCAGTGTCAGTATGTGATGTAATGACAGACCTGGTTTGTCCAGGGCAGTGTCAGTATGAGATCTAATGACAGACCTGGTTTGTCCAGGGCAGTGTCAGTATGTGATGTAATGACAGACCTGGTTTGTCCGGGGCAGTGTCAGTATGTGATCTAATGACAGACCTGGTTTGTCGGGGCAGTGTCAGTATGTGATGTAATGACAGACCTGGTTTGTCTGGGGCAGTGTCAGTATGTGATGTAATGACAGACCTGGTTTGTCCAGGGCAGTGTCAGTATGTGATGTAATGACAGACCTGGTTTGTCCGGGGCAGTGTCAGTATGTGATGTAATGACAGACCTGGTTTGTCCGGGGCAGTGTCAGTATGTGATGTAATGACAGACCTGGTTTGTCCAGGGCAGTGTCAGTATGTGATGTAATGACAGACCTGGTTTGTCTGGGGCAGTGTCAGTATGTGATCTAATGACAGACCTGGATTGTCCGGAGCAGTGTCAGTATGTGATGTAATGACAGACCTAGTTTGTCCGGGGCAGTGTCAGTATGTGATGTAATGACAGACCTGGTTTGTCCAGGGCAGTGTCAGTGTGTGATGTAATGACAGACCTGGTTTGTCCGGGGCAGTGTCAGTATGTGATGTAATGACAGACTTGGTTTGTCTGGGCAGTGTCAGTATGTGATTTAATGACAAACTTGGTTTGTCCGGGGCAGTGTCAGTATGTGATGTAATGACAAACTTGGTTTGTCCGGGGCAGTGTCAGTATGTGATCTAATGACAGACCTGGTTTGTCCGGGGCAGTGTCAGTATGTGATGTAATGACAGACCTGGTTTGTCCGGGGCAGTGTCAGTATGTGATCTAATGACAGACCTGGTTTGTCCAGGGCAGTGTCAGTATGTGATGTAATGACAGACCTGGTTTGTCCGGGCAGTGTCAGTATGTGATCTAATGACAGATCTGCTTTGTCCGGGGCAGTGTCAGTATGTGATGTAATGACAGACCTGGCTTGTCCGGGGCAGTGTCAGTATGTGATCTAATGAGTGACCTGGTTTGTCCGAGACAGTGTCAGCATGTGATGTAATGACAGACCTGGTTTTTCCAGGGTAATGTCAGTATGTGATGTAATGACAGACCTGGTTTGTCCAGGGCAGTGTCAGTATGTGATGTAATGACAGACCTGGTTTGTCTGGGGCAGTGTCAGTATGTGATGTAATGACAGACCAGGTTTCTCCGGGGCAGTGTCAGTATGTGATGTAATGACAGACTTGGTTTGTCTGGGGCAGTGTCAGTATGTGATGTAATGACAGACCTGGTTTGTCCAGGGCAGTGTCAGTATGTGATGTAATGACAGACCTGGTTTGTCTGGGGCAGTGTCAGTATGTGATGTAATGACAGACCTGGTTTGTCCAGGGCAGTGTCAGTATGTGATGTAATGACAGACCTGGTTTGTCCGGGGCAGTGTCAGTATGTGATGTAATGACAGACCTGGTTTGTCCGGGGCAGTGTCAGTATGTGATCTAATGACAGACCTGGTTTGTCCAGGGCAGTGTCAGTATGTGATGTAATGACAGACCTGGTTTGTCCGGGGCAGTGTCAGTATGTGATCTAATGACAGACCTGGTTTGTCCGAGACAGTGTCAGTATGTGATGTAATGACAGAACTGGTTTGTCCAGGGAAGTGTTAGTATGTGATGTAATGACAGACCAGGTTTGTCCGGGGCAGTGTCAGTATGTGATCTAATGACAGACCTGGTTTGTCCGGGCAGTGTCAGTATGTGATGTAATGACAGACCTGGTGTGTCCAGGGCAGTGTCAGTATGTGATCTAATGACAGACCTGGTTTGTCCAGGGCAGTGTCAGTATGTGATGTAATGACAGACCTGGTTTGTCCAGGGCAGTGTCAGTATGTGATGTAATGACAGACCTGGTTTGTCCAGGGCAGTGTCAGTATGTGATCTAATGACAGACCTGGTTTGTCTGGGGCAGTGTCAGTATGTGATGTAATGACAGACCTGGTTTGTCCGGGGCAGTGTCAGTATGTGATGTAATGACAGACCTGGTTTGTCCGGGGCAGTGTCAGTATGTGATCTAATGACAGACCTGGTTTGTCCAGGGCAGTGTCAGTATGTGATGTAATGACAGACCTGGTTTGTCCGGGGCAGTGTCAGTATGTGATGTAATGACAGACCTGGTTTGTCCGGGCAGTGTCAGTATGTGATGTAATGACAGACCTGGTTTGTCCGGGGCAGTGTCAGTATGTGATGTAATGACAGACCTGGTTTGTCCAGGGCAGTGTCAGTATGTGATCTAATGACAGACCTGGTTTGTCCAGGGCAGTGTCAGTATGTGATGTAATGACAGACCTGGTTTGTCCGGGGCAGTGTCAGTATGTGATGTAATGACAGACCTGGTTTGTCCGGGGCAGTGTCAGTATGTGATGTAATGACAGACCTGGTTTGTCTGGGGCAGTGTCAGTATGTGATCTAATGACAGACCTGGTTTGTCCGGGGCAGTGTCAGTATGTGATGTAATGACAGACCTGGTTTGTCGGGGCAGTGTCAGTATGTGATCTAATGACAGACCTGGTTTGTCCGGGGCAGTGTCAGTATGTGATCTAATGACAGACCTGGTTTGTCCGGGGCAGTGTCAGTATATGATCTAATGACAGACCTGGTTTGTCCGGGGCAGTGTCAGTATGTGATGTAATGACAGACCTGGTTTGTCCGGGGCAGTGTCAGTATGTGATCTAATGACAGACCTGGTTTGTCCAGGGCAGTGTCAGTATGTGATGTAATGACAGACCTGGTTTGTCTGGGCAGTGTCAGTATGTGATGTAATGACAGACCTGGTTTGTCTGGGGCAGTGTCAGTATGTGATGTAATGACAGACCTGGTTTGTCCGGGGCAGTGTCAGTATGTGATGTAATGACAGACCTGGTTTGTCGGGGCAGTGTCAGTATGTGATCTAATGACAGACCTGGTTTGTCTGGGGCAGTGTCAGTATGTGATGTAATGACAGACCTGGTTTGTCCGGGGCAGTGTCAGTATGTGATCTAATGACAGACCTGGTTTGTCCGAGCAGTGTCAGTATGTGATCTAATGACAGACCTGGTTTGTCCAGGGCAGTGTCAGTATGTGATGTAATGACAGACCTGGTTTGTCCGGGGCAGTGTCAGTATGTGATGTAATGACAGACCTGGTTTGTCTGGGGCAGTGTCAGTATGTGATGTAATGACAGACCTGGTTTGTCCAGGGCAGTGTCAGTATGTGATGTAATGACAGACCTGGTTTGTCTGGGGCAGTGTCAGTATGTGATGTAATGACAGACCTGGTTTGTCCGGGGCAGTGTCAGTATGTGATGTAATGACAGACCTGGTTTGTCCAGGGCAGTGTCAGTATGTGATGTAATGACAGACCTGGTTTGTCCGGGGCAGTGTCAGTATGTGATCTAATGACAGACCTGGTTTGTCTGGGGCAGTGTCAGTATGTGATGTAATGACAGACCTGGTTTGTCCAGGGCAGTGTCAGTATGTGATCTAATGACAGACCTGGTTTGTCCAGGGCAGTGTCAGTATGTGATGTAATGACAGACCTGGTTTGTCTGGGGCAGTGTCAGTATGTGATCTAATGACAGACCTGGTTTGTCCGGGGCAGTGTCAGCATGTGATGTAATGACAGACCTGTTTTTTCTGGGGCAGTGTCAGTATGTGATGTAATTACAGACCTGGTTTGTCCGCGGCAGTGTCAGTATGTGATCTAATGACAGACCTTGTTTGTCTGGGGCAGTGTCAGTATGTGATGTAATGACAGACCTGGTTTGTCCGGGCAGTGTCAGTATGTGATGTAATGACAGACCTGGTTTGTCCGGGGCAGTGTCAGTATGTGATGTAATGACAGACCTGGTTTGTCTGGGGCAGTGTCAGTATGTGATCTAATGACAGACCTGGTTTGTCCAGGGCAGTGTCAGTATGTGATGTAATGACAGACCTGGTTTGTCTGGGGCAGTGTCAGTATGTGATCTAATGACAGACCTGGTTTGTCCAGGGCAGTGTCAGTGTGTGATGTAATGACAGACCTGGTTTGTCCAGGGCAGTGTCAGTATGTGATCTAATGACAGACCTGGTTTGTCCAGGGCAGTGTCAGTATGTGATCTAATGACAGACCTGCTTTATCCGGGGCACTCTCCGTATGTGATCTAATTACAGACCTGGTTTGTCTGGGGAAGTGTGCCAGTATATGATCCAATGACAGACCTGGTTTCTCCGGGGTAGTGTCAGTATATGATCTAATGACATAACTCGTTTGTCCGGGGCAGTGTCAGTATGTGATTTAATGACAGATCTGGTTTGTCCGGGCAGTGTCAGTATGTGATTTAATGACAAACTTGGTTTGTCTGGGGCAGTGTCAGTATGTGATCTAATGACAGACCTGGTTTGTCCGGGGCAGTGTCAGTATGTGATGTAATGACAGACCTGGTTTGTCTGGGGCAGTGTCAGTATGTGATGTAATGACAGACCTGGTTTGTCCGGGGCAGTGTCAGTATGTGATGTAATGACAGACCTGGTTTGTCCGGGGCAGTGTCAGTATGTGATGTAATGACAGACCTGGTTTGTCCGGGGCAGTGTCAGTATGTGATCTAATGACAGACCTGGTTTGTCTGGGGCAGTGTCAGTATGTGATGTAATGACAGACCTGGTTTGTCCGGGGCAGTGTCAGTATGTGATCTAATGACAGACCTGGTTTGTCCAGGGCAGTGTCAGTATGTGATGTAATGACAGACCTGGTTTGTCTGGGGCAGTGTCAGTATGTGATCTAATGACAGACCTGGTTTGTCCGGGGCAGTGTCAGTATGTGATGTAATGACAGACCTGGTTTGTCTGGGGCAGTGTCAGTATGTGATCTAATGACAGACCTGGTTTGTCCGGGGCAGTGTCAGTATGTGATGTAATGACAGACCTGGTTTGTCCAGGGCAGTGTCAGTATGTGATGTAATGACAGACCTGGTTTGTCCAGGGCAGTGTCAGTATGTGATCTAATGACAGACCTGGTTTGTCTGGGGCAGTGTCAGTATGTGATGTAATGACAGACCTGGTTTGTCCGGGGCAGTGTCAGTATGTGATGTAATGACAGACCTGGTTTGTCTGGGAAGTGTCAGTATGTGATCTAATTACAGACCTGGTTTGTCAGGGGCAGTGTTAGTATGTGATGTAATGACAGACCTGGTTTGTCCAGGGCAGTGTCAGTATGTGATGTAATGACAGACCTGGTTTGTCCGGGGCAGTGTCAGTATGTGATGTAATGACAGACCTGGTTTGTCCAGGGCAGTGTCAGTATGTGATCTAATGACAGACCTGGTTTGTCTGGGGAAGTGTGTCAGTATATGATCTAATGACAGACCTGGTTTGTCAGGGACAGTGTCAGTATGCGATCTAATGACAGACCTGGTTTGTCCAGGGCAGTGTCAGTATGTGATCTAATGACAGACCTGGTTTGTCCGGGGCAGTGTCAGTATGTGATCTAATGACAGACCTGGTTTGTCCGGGGCAGTGTCAGTATGTGATCTAATGACAGACCTGGTTTGTCCAGGGCAGTGTCAGTATGTGATGTAATGACAGATCTGCTTTGTCCGGGGCAGTGTCAGTATGTGATGTAATGACAGACCTGGCTTGTCCCGGGCAGTGTCAGTATGTGATCTAATGAGTGACCTGGTTTGTCCGACCAGTGTCAGCATGTGATGTAGTGACAGAACTGGTTTGTCCGGGGCAGTGTCAGTATGTGATGTAATGACAGACCTGGTTTGTCCGGGGCAGTGTCAGTATGTGATCTAATGACAGACCTGGTTTGTCCAGGGCAGTGTCAGTATGTGATGTAATGACAGACCTGGTTTGTCTGGGGCAGTGTCAGTATGTGATGTAATGACAGACCTGGTTTGTCTGGGGCAGTGTCAGTATGTGATGTAATGACAGACCTGGTTTGTCCAGGGCAGTGTCAGTATGTGATGTAATGACAGACCTGGTTTGTCTGGGGCAGTGTCAGTATGTGATCTAATGACAGACCTGGTTTGTCCGGGGCAGTGTCAGTATGTGATGTAATGACAGACCTGGTTTGTCCGGGGCAGTGTCAGTATGTGATCTAATGACAGACCTGGTTTGTCCGGGGCAGTGTCAGTATGTGATCTAATGACAGAGCTGGTTTGTCCAGGGCAGTGTCAGTATGTGATCTAATAACAGAGCTGGTTTGTCCGGGGCAGTGTCACTATGTGATCTAATGACAGACCTGATCTGGCAGCTACAGTGAGAGTACTTTCAAATGCTGCATGCATTGATAGCGTTCAACATGATGTAGCTATTGTATCAAATGATAGCAAGATCTCTAACAACGTTAAAGAAAAAAAACGGGACATAAAACAAAGAATATACCTCTACCGACACCATCTGCAGCATTGCACATTTCTAATAGCTCTGCAACTGTGGATTCTAATCTAAAGGAGAGCAGAAATGATGCAAGCGTTTTTTTAGACACCACCAAGAAGGGCAACTTCACTCTAAAGGCAGCACTTCCTTTCAGAACTCGAACGAAGAGTCTTCCACACAATGGACACATATCCAGGACCAACCAGATGGAAGGAACAGTTCAACTACACAAGAGGAGACGCATATAACTACAGGTCTGGTTATTAATATCTCCTCTTTTGAACTTAATCCTGAACAACTTAATGTACTAAATAAAGGGTTATCATTTGTACCTGCAAGGAAGGCAGATATAACTGAAATGTTAAAAGATCTAAGGCTACTAGGGAGAAATTTATTTTTGAAATGTATGTTTCCAGTAAATACAGACAATGTGCAAAATATTTACAAACAACCTAGAACATTTATACCAATTATTCCACCTGGGGTTCAAAGATTTATTGATATATGTGAAACTACATTCAGAGAAATAAGTGTATCTGATAGCAATGATTACTCTTTGTAATTTGACTTCAGGAGAGCAGAGAGCTCTGAAAGAATTAAGGAATTTACACTCTCTGGTTATTAAACAAGCAGATAAGGGTGGTGGTATAGTTCTCTTAGATAAAGAACTATACGTACAACAAATGGAAAAACTTTTATTAAACACTGATACATACCAGTGCATTTCTAAACCTGCTGTAAATGCAATTATTGATAAAGTTTCGTTTTTCCTTTTTGATCTACTTATTACTGGTTTAATTGATGAACCACTTTTTAAATATTTTAATATTACTAAACCTGTTGTCCCTAGTATTTATGGTCTACCTATGGTCCATAAAGATCTTTACACACCACCAATGTGACCCATAGTCTCAGGGGCTGGCTGGTGCACTGAACCCCTTTCTATATATATGTTGAAGGCAGCCTACATGGCCTTTTAGAGAATTGTCATACTATACTAAGGGATACCAAGATGTTCTTAACAAGGTTACATAACAGAATGGATAGTATTGATACGGATTTAGATTTTGTCTTGGTTACCATGGATATAGAATCACTATTCACCAGCATACCCAATACATGGGGCATTGAAATGACAAGAGAGTTTCTGACAGTTAGCAAGTGTTTAAATAATACCAAAATTCAATTGATTTGCAGTTTACTAGAAATTATCTTGGAAAATAACATTGTTACGTTCCAAGAACAGTTTTATTTACAGAAGGTTGGCGTAGCTATGGGGACTCCCTGTGCTAACAGCTACGCCAACCTTGCCTTGGTTTGCTGGGAAGAAGTTAACATTCTATCTGACAAGAATTCTTTCTTAGGACAAGTACTATGGTATGTACGTTTTGTAGATGATGTCTTCATGTTGTGGAAAGGTAATGGTTCCGACTTTACCTCATTTTTACAATACCTACACACCACCACTGATTTTTTGAGATTTTCTCACCAGATCTCTGCCACTGACATCAACTTTCTTGATGTACACATTATTAGGTCTAGTTTAAATCAGTTAAATAGTACTATTTATTTTAAACCAACCAGAAAGAATACACTTTTACATAAATCCAGCATGCACGCTAGACATATACCTAAGAATTTACTTAAAGGCCAAGTCTTTCGGACCTTAAGACTACATGATAAAGATGAGGATGCAGAGATTGCACTTAACAGTTTAAAATCTGATTTTCTGGAAAGGGGTTACGATGATACTGACATTGATAAGACTATTTCCAATGCTTGGCAAATGAGACATACCAGATGTAGACCATACTTTCAATCTACTAGGAATGATTCTGCTGATAACAATGTCGTTCTGACTAGTAATGATTTTAGAGTTGTGTTCCAATTTGCTAGTAACATTAACCAATATACTGATGTTATTAGGAGACATTGGCATCTGTTACAAGAGGTCCCTAACCTTAATGCCACAATTGCCAATACTCCACGCTTTAGCTTTAGGAACAATAGGTCACTTAAACAGTATCTTTGCAACAGTGAACCACGCAACACTACATGCATTTCCAATTCCACACGGCACTTTTCCATGTAGATCATGTAGTGCATGCCCATATATCTACAGTAAAAACATATATATTCATCCAAGCAGGCATTTTAAACTACATTCCAACACTTATTCAGACTGCAAGACTACTGACGTCGTTTACTTTGTTTTTGCCAGCAATGTCCTGCCTTCTACGTTGGCAAAACTAATAGGCTTTTTAAAGAAAGAATTTTAGAAGATATCCGTGACATTAGGAATAATAAGCAAACAAATGCACTTGCTAATCATGTTATGTGCACAGACTCTTCTCATTCCTTCAAATTCTTTGTCTTGCAACACATATATAGAAATCCGAGAGGTGGAGATATAGAAAATGTTACAGAGAGCCATGAACAGAAATGGATACTGAAACTTAATGCAGAAAGATACCCAGGCCTCAACGGTACCACCTCTTGGATCCCATTCGTGAAAGCTAGACGCCTTAAACATTGACAGTTTTTATTGTTCATTTTTAATTTTATTGTTACCTTTATTATATTACATTTTATGCATATGCAAATGTATTTTATGCAGTATTTATTCAGCATTTTATATCTTATTCATACAATTACTATGCTCATGTTGTAACTGTCTCTTTAAATAACTTTTGGTGTATGACATCATTAATTGTTGGGATAATTGTTTTTTTACCTATTTAAGCAGTGCTATTCACTTGATCTTTGTCTGATGAAGCAACTATTGTTGCAAAAGCGCTCACCTCTGTCTTTTAATTTTTGTTTTCATTAAACGTTATTGTGTGTTACCTTAGTGCATTGTGTTTATATTTTTACTTATTTTTTTGCACCTTGGTTTTACCCGCAGCCGTTTCTTTTTTGTGTCTTCCTTGTCCAGGACAGTGTCAGAATGTGATGTAATGAAAGACCTGGTTTGTCCGGGGCAGTGTTAGTATGTGAGGTAATGACAGACCTGGACTGTGGTGGGCAGTGTCAGTAGGTGATGTAATGACAGACCTGCTTTGTCCGGGGCAGTTTCAGTATGTGATTTAATGACAGACTTTGTTTGTCCAGGGCAGTGTCAGTATGCAATCTAATGACGGACCTGGTTTGTCTGGGGCAGTGTCAGTATGTGATCTAATGACAGACCTGGTGTGTCCGGGGTAGTGTCAGTATATGATCTAATGATAGACCTGGTTTGTCCGGGGCAATGTCAGTATATGATCTAATGACAGACCTGGTTTGTCCGGGGCAGTGTCAGTATGTGATGTAATGACAGACCTGGTTTGTCCGGGGCAGTGTCAGTATGTGATCTAATGACAGACCTGGTTTGTCCGGGGCAGTGTCAGTATGTGATGTAATGACAGACCTGGTTTGTCCAGGGCAGTGTCAGGATGTGATGTAATGAGAGCACTGGTTTGTATGGGGAAGTGTTAGTATGTGATGTAATGACAGACCAGGTTTGCCCGGGGCAATGTCAGTATGTGATCTAATGACAGACCTGGTTTGTCCGGGGCAGTGTGTTTTGTAATGATAGACCTGGTTTGTCCAGGGTAGTATCAGTATGTGATGTAATGACAGACCTGGTTTGTCCGGGGCAGTGTCAGTATGTGATCTAATTACAGACCTGGTTTGTCTGGGGAAGTGTGCCAGTATATGATCCAATGACAGACCTGGTTTGTCT